>NC_087200.1:210329033-210331533 GCF_015104395.2 Macrobrachium nipponense
AATAACATGGGTGTATTCAATACCTAACTATTCCTGGTTGAAGAGGAACTGAAATGAATGATTCAACTTAATTCAAAGACCACTGTTAATGCTTCCAGAGCCCAAGCTTCTAGAGAGTAAATTTTCCATTCAATAAACACCTTTTCAACATCTTTCCCTTTTGGGCTGCCTTAGGGAAAGCAATAGAGACGGGTCCTGTACCTAGGCGCTAATATTGCGACTCCATTTTATTTGCTTCCCTAGGAACAATTTGATTTAGCTCCGGGTTAGCGTCGGGGTTGCCATGGCAACGGGACAGGTTTGGAAGGTTAGTTAGATACGAGTTGTTATTTCCCAGTAGATATTTGAAGGGGGTGTGAGAGAGAGAGAGAGAGACAGACAGACAGACAGACAGACAGACAGACAGAGAGAGAGAGTGAGGCGAGAGATGAGCGAGAGAGAGAGAGAGAGGCCTCATGTATATGTTTGAGAACATATAGAATTGAGAGAGAGAGAGAGAGAGAGCTAGAGAGAGACGAGAGAGAGAGAGAGAGAGAGAGAGAGAGAGAGGTTATAGTGTATCTGTTGGGGAAAGTAAATGAAATAATGGAATCTCATTATTCACAACACAGCACTTTTAAATAAGCGAAAAAAAATAACAGTTAGATAGACGAATAGATAGATATATATGATACTCATAATCTATTTCTGATATATTTACTTATCCAATAATGACATTCACTCCTTTTACTTTAAGTAAATCATGTTGTCTGAAGAGGACCGTTGTGCAAACGGTGGAAAGCTCCCAGTTTTTAACCTTTTTCTATTCTGGAAAAATACAGTATCATAAACATGATTGTGGCTTTTAGCTCATCATAACACAGGTCATTACAGATCATTATTACAGATTTATGTTAGAGCTGGCTAAAACCCAAAGCTAAATTTCACAATCATTATAGTGAGCAGCTCTCGTCCTATGTCAGTCCAGGGAGGACCTCATCAAATATTCATAGGAAATAGTGAAGAGAGCAGACACAGTGTTTCAGTCATGATGTAGAAATGATTCAGTTTGTTTTCGAAAATCTAGATTTCTCATTTTATTGGTCTCTTCCGGGAAAATGATTTTAGGATACTTAGCGCATGATATGTTTGGCTCTTCGGCACTCGCGAAATGTCATTTTCTTTGGACGAAGTTTCAGGAAATTTGAAGTTTTGTACAACTGTCGAACTTGCTTTAGAAAAGAGGACAGTAATTTTCATTTCCACAAATGTCTAATGATAATGACGTGAAACCGCTTGAATGAGCAAAAGTCACTGGAATTAGAACGAGCTTCTTGGGAGAAGAATGTCAAGATCCAGCCGTATTTCCAGGCGGCTGGAAAACGCCGATTGCCCATGAACTTTCTCAAATGACCCAAACCACTCACAGGCCGCAGCTCGTTACTTTATTCAGGGAGAATGGCTGTGGTATGTCATTACCTGTTCTCCAGGAGACAATTTTAAATTTGGCTTTGTGGTATGTTTTTGGTTCGCCTTAGATGTAAAACCTCCGGTCGTGGCTTAATGATGTCACTGTTTTTCTATTTTTAGCATTTTATGGAGAGTGAAAAGAAAAATAACTCTTTTTCTAATTTTTTAAATGGTCTCATAACAGTCAGGTAAGATGACAGCATGCTGCTTTCATGCAAACCACAAATCAGCAGCCATCCATTTCCTAAAACCATTCTTCATTAGCGTATAATGTAGAATAAAAACATCAATATAGGTGAAACAAAAACGCTAAATAACGCAGGTGTTAAATATTTTTAGAAATTGCAGAGCGAGAAAATTAGGAATGAGATATGTAAAGATAAGTTACCGTGGTGTTAGTTCATCTTTGCCAACATATTCGAGAACTTTGCGTAATTATCACTAAAGTTCATAGTTACAGAGGTGAATTGTTATCATTATATATATATATATATATATATATATATATATATATATATATAGATATGTATGTATATATATATATATATATATATATATATATATATATATATATATAATCTTAGCCTTCAACTATATATATATATATATATATATATATATATATATATATATATATATATATATATATATATATATATATATATATATATATGGATAACTTGATCACGAAGTATATAAAACGTGATGCTCTGTATAAATAAAGGTATTTTTGCCACGAAGGAAAAAAATGAAAAAACGAGTTAGCTGAGTACTTTCGGTTCTATTCGGACCCTTTACTGAGGCATACTGATTTTACAAAGAACACCATAGTCAAAAGAAGGCTTAATATACAAAACTGACACTACCAGATTAGCCATAAGGGCGATTTTCACTCTACAGAGAGTAGGAGGAGTCATAGGCTAGCCACACCTTGAAGGAAACCCGCAGTAAACAAGTGATTCTTCCAGAAAAAACAGTACATTTGAAAACAACACGGGAGCATATACAATTTAATATCATGAATTTTACAAAAATTTTCCCAACAAAAATT
>NC_087200.1:210336533-210340540 GCF_015104395.2 Macrobrachium nipponense
TTGCATGCTTAATGTTTTGTGGAAACTGTAGATGGATTTTCTTTTATTTTGTTCATTTTTATTGTCGGTTTTCAAGTCCTCCACCTTGAGGGTAGGAGACCAAACCCGCCCCCCCTAGAGCCTCTCCTCAATAGCCAAAGTGGTTGTCTGAGAACACCACCAATAGTGTTTAATGTTAAATTTATTGTTATTAGTAGTAGTTACCTGGGTGTTGACCTCTTTGAGATTCTCGTAGTTAAACCAGATTGTTATTCTTTTCAAGTACTAATGATACGAGTCCATTTAAGATCACTGGTCAATGCCCCGGGTTGGGTAAAGAGAAACAATAATAAAAAAATGGAAAAATAAATGAATAAATGAGTAAACAAATAAAAAATAAATAAAATGAAATACTAACGATAATTTTAGTTAGTAATAATACAGAAGCTAATGCCATTACCAAGGATAATGCCTATCCATTGCCCTCGATCGGAGTGCTTTTACTTAAAGTAAAGGAGAGTAAGTTTTTGTTTTTCGCACATTGGATCTCAAGGCTTGCCCTGATGATGAAAAGTAAAGGGGAAAACGGCCTTTATAGCAATCGGCTAGATGAATATAATTTCCTTCCCTTCAGGTTGAATATCTTACAGTCATTTTCACGAGTAATGATACGCGTTTTTAGCCTCTATAATTAGCATTGTGAGTTTTTTGTATATTAGATATCATTGTAGTTGGTGCTACTGTAGAGGAGCATAAAAGGTAACCTGATACAAGTTTTGGAAGCATTAAGACGTCATGGGATGAAAATAAATTTAGACAAATGAAAGTGTTTCCGGGCCGAAGTAGAATTTTTGGGGCACCTAGTAACTTCTGAAGGCCTTAAGCCTTGTGCCAATAAAGTTGTAGCAATTAAAGAATTTCCACGACCAAAACATGCGAAAGATGTAGCCAGCTTCTACGGACTCGCGGGTTACTATCGGAAGTTCATTAGGAACTTTGGACGGATAGCGAGACCGTTAGATGCATTAAGGAAGCAACCTGATTTCCAATGGGGTGAGAAAGAGGAAGAAGCTTTTCAGAAATTAAAAGATGCCCCTAAGGAGCGACAAACTCTTGGCGTAACCGAGGTTCGATCGTCCTTTTTTAGTGACCACATTCGCAAGTGATATTGCGATAGGAGTAATCTCCCAGATTGACGATGAAGGTAATGAAAGACAGTTTGTTTTGCATCACGAGGATTAAAAAAAGGGGCAGAGAATAATTATAGTACCTTCGATCGAGAGGCTTTGGCGGTCTTATGGTTGCTGGAGAGACACCATTATGTGTCGGGACATAAAATAGATTTTCACAGATCATCAACCATTAATGTACCAGCTGAAGAAGAGCGAGATTACAAATCGCCAAACTCGTTAGATCGAGCGAATTTTAGAGTTTGACATCATAAAGATTGAATATGTCCCAGGTAAGGTAATAGGATGGCGGATGCTCTCTCCAGGAAAATCATAAGAGTAACAACTCGTGCTACAGGGCGCGGGGAGGAGCGACAAAAGAAACCTCGTGACGTTGGTGGCGCAGGCACTGCAGGCATAGTGCCGGCAACGTCGCGACGGTACCGAACAATGACAGTCAATCAAACGTAAGCGCGACGCGCAGAAAACGGGAATCTCGCAAGCACTCTCAGGTGAATGGGAGTGCCCGAGGCGGTAGATGGTTAAATGCAGGTGGAACTCCGTCCGGGGGATTCCAGAATAAATGCCCGGAGAAGAAAGTGTGGTTGATTTTTGTGGTTGGAGTGTTGCGAGAATTGGTTGAAAGTCAGGTGTCTGAGGCTTGGATTAGTCAGATTAAGGGGCTTGTGTGGATGGTGAGAGTAACGAGTTCCCGAATTTTGTGCATTTATCAAAAAACGTGTTTTCATTGTGAAAGACGTCACGTTAAGTAAATAGGAAAAGGGCCGCTAATATCCGAGCCCAAGTCGTTCTTCCTCGAGCCTTAGTAGAGACAGATATACACATAGATCATGTTAGCACTTAAGCTGGACATGTAGGCATAGAAAGATCTTTTAGAAGAGCCCGTGAACATTTCTTTTGGGGATGGCTTGCTTTGAGACATAACTAGATTTGTAAGTAACTATCGTGTGTTTTTAATACGATGGAAAAGTAACCTGTTAAGTATTTTTTTTTATTGAAAGAGCCATCCATTTTATTTATGTAAATCCTTACGGCAGGCATACAGGCATAGAAAAGTCCCTTATTAGGGCACTCGAAGTGGTACTTGTTAAATTCTATCGTGAGCATTAAATGTGGGGTGAGACCACTCCCTGCGGCGCCAGGGTAATACAAGTATTATTGTGTTCGTGGGTGCGTATACACGCTCCCACCCATGGATAGGATGGTGGATAAAACCATGCCTGTTGGGATCACATCATGTGAAAGAAATTAATCGAAATACTGGCTTATTCCACTTAATTGTACCAGAAGCACAAAGCGAGAAACACCTGTCGCACACAGTATACGTCAAGGCGTTTGGTGTACCACACCAACCAACCAGTATCCCGTACCCAAGGTTGGCCGGGTACCTGGGAGCCGAGCCAGAGAAAAACACCAGGGCGCAAGTGGGCGCCCGGCCGAGAGCAAGACCGAGCTCCCGAGCCTATGTCATAAGTAAATGCTATTCAAAGTAAATGAAAAGGGTCAGTGAACAGAGTTTGTAAATGCCAACCCACGTCTTTGCCTAGGATCCAGAATCATGCCAGTGTTATTTTTTTTTAATTTTATTTCTTGTTGTCTCGATCAGATTGTCATGTGTCACGAATTTATGTTGATATAACTTGTCCAAATTATTTTCATAATAAATGTTATACCTGTGGATCATATTTCTTGTGTGTAATTTGTTTTTGTTGTGCTTGTGTTGCTTATGTACGGTTTTTTTTTTATTATTTTGATTTATTGTTTTTTTTTATGTGTTAAATTTGTCGCAACACCGATTCCATCCTATTTTATTTTTCATAAATTACACTAATGCTTGTAAAGTTTTTTTTATTTTTTCACAAATGATGAAATTTTTGTTTGTTTGTGCCTGAATTTCCAAATTTATTTCTATGGTTCTTTAGTTATTTTTTTATTTTTTTATGTGATAGTAGTAAATCGCACATTGATGTTCAGGAAGATTTTTTTATTTTCGTAAAATTCCATTGCATTATTTTTGTTTTCTGTGTATGTTTAAATTATGTTTTTGTTATTTGAAGAAATTTAATAGATTAACGTGATACAATGTCATTAAAAATGGATGCCATGTGTCGTGATTGCCAAGGGCAGTGGCTGAATGTGTAAAATTTTCGTCTTTTGTTTTCACCATTTTGTTTTGATTATGAACCTGAACTTATGAATGATTTCTTTTTTTTTGGTTTTGATCTGTTCCAGGAAAGAGTGATTGTTCTTAATAAATTTTTTTTTAAAGATCTTATGTTGTTGTAAGACGTGTTCAATTTACTTGTAACCTTTGGTTTGTACACACGTCAAATGGCCCCCTTTAAGATAGTTAATTTGAATTTAGATAAATCAGTACCTTGAGAAAAGAGACTCGAGATGGGACAAGGCAGAGACTATAGCTTTGCGAGGACGCAAAGGAGTTTGGGGAGGGAGTGATAAGCCATTCTAGAGGGCTTATAAACAACTTCCCTAGAATATCGGAACATCTTACAAGACGCCATGAGGTCGTTAACGGTCATTCTCTCTCAGATGAAGAAAGCGTCACCTCCCCCAAACATCCCCCCCCAAAAGTTCGCTGGTTCTTTGGCGTCACCTATATTGGCACCCATGGTCAATAGACCTAAGGACAGGTGCCAGACCCAATCATGGCCTAGAAGCAATTATATCGGGGGTTTCTGGGGGGTATTGAGGAGAGAGGAAACCAAGCCGTCTCCTTGAGGGTCAGGCAGTTAAGCGTCGGTCAAGAGAAGGGAAAGACGCACATTCCCCTCGTGCCCTCTGCCGGTTTCCGCTCGGTCTCAATCCCGCCGGTACTAT
>NC_087200.1:210341040-210343540 GCF_015104395.2 Macrobrachium nipponense
CTTCCAAAGAATATGGTGTTCACTTGAAGGAAGTAACGAAGGTATTAGGAAACACGGGAAGAGGAGCTTGGTTATTTGATATAGAAAAAAAAAAATTAAAAATTAATTAAGAATTATTGAATAAATAGGTATAAATACAGCAGCTATCAAAATGCAATGGAAAATGCTTTAGGGCAGTGAGGCATTGCATATTCTCTTGAACTATTGAAGTTGCAATTGCACAACTGAAAGGCAACGTAAACACTTTCCAATTCCATGCAGTACCATGGCAGCCTATCTGAGATAAATAAAACAGAGTGAATTCAGACTTGGGGTTTTTATTTCTTCGAAATGACCCAATTATTCTTCCTTCTCCATTGAAAACGGAGCTCTTTTCACGCTGCACGAATGGACAATATATTTTTCCGAAGCAGAACCGAGTTGCTTTATTCCTTTTTCCATCCCACCGGATAAGACTCCTTCCAGAATACGTAATGCGTTTGAGCTGGTAAAGAATAGTAGCCATACATTATTGCCCTTGAGGGTACTACTCTTTGCACTCATATGCAAATCCAGTACAAATGGCGGCAAATTGAAAACATTCCTAGAATACGTAATGTGTATGAGCTGGTTTAGATTCTTGTTTTAAACTGTTACTCTTAAAGAATACTATGATTACGTGCATAACCAAACGTAAAATGTATTCTGTTTGTATATTTCAGCTGTAGTAGAACTACGTTTGAAGGAAAGCTCAATCATAGATGTAGAAAAAAAACGATAAATTTCTAAAAATGGCTTTTTCTAAAAAACGGTAAATGCTTTCACGGTTTTTTGTGTGCGTGCTGCAGATCTAGATTAACCTCATTTTAGACCTAATCATAGCTTTGTATTTTATTTGTTGACGGTTTATACTTTCATTAAAACTACAAAATTTGATGGCAGAGCGAATAAGCGAATTGTAGTCAAAATATCAGCAGGTCTAAGTAAACGTCACAAAAACATAACTTATCAAACAAAAAAAAACAAAAAACATGACACACCTGACGTAACGCTTGGAAGATACTTCTTAAACCCCAAACAAACTTCAGTCATTTTCAGAAACTTCTGTTTCCGGACTTATTGGAAGTTTGTAGTTATATAGGTTCCCCAAGACTGTGACTGTAATCCCCTGAACCGTTTCATATTCTCATGCTTAGTCCTTGGAAGCCTCTTGACAATTAAGGATTGTTAACCCCATTTCATGTCTTGTGGCGTGTTGTCATTAAGTGCAATTAATGACAATTCGTTATACAATAGCTCTGCATATTATTCACGTGGTTTAATAAGATGTGTCTGGGCTACAATGATCTCATTCCCTTCCAGGATATGAACTGTCTCTCCTAGAGCAGTTACTCAAACCGGTGTAGGTTGTTTTGGACGGAAATAGCCGTGCTTTTACAGAGGAAAATTGTTCTGCTGAAACTTTATCAGAACATTAAGTATCATTTTGTTGCTTTATAGATGCTCTTGAGTAATACAGGTGATACATATTGGAAATAATAAACCTTTTCTTATGAATTAAGAAGATCATAAAGTAAAGTACCTCGAGTTACAAAGGTGAGAAGTCGTCCCAATCTTTATCACTCTCTTTAAGCTAAGGGGTCGGTTACCTAGATGTTTCGTCTCTAACTACAGCCGAAAGCAACTTCATCCATTCGACCCTTCTTATCCTAATCCTTCCTCACTTTATCCCTCCTTCTAGTCCGTCCCCTTCCTCTTCGCCTTCTGACCTCACTAGGTTCATCCCAAGACTCCTCACTCCTACCTCCTCTCATTCCTACTACGTGTCCATACCATCTCAGTCTCGACAATAATCATGTCAGTAATATTTACCACCAAGGTTTTCTCATTTATTTATTTTCCAGCCTTTCAAACGATGGTGTGAGTAAATCAATATACAATCTATTTCAATAATCTTTATATAAATTAAACTGATGGATAACAGACAATCGTTTGTGTAACAACATAACATCTAAAAGGTCACTTTTACCTTATTCACAATATGTTTAATAAAATACACAATAACATAACATTATATGTTAGCATCAAATTCACTTTTTTGTCGAACATACCTATGTCATTATAAAGGTTAGTGGCCGAAAACAATCCCAAAACCGAAATTATGTAATTAATGTAATTTTTTACGGTCACGAACACATCTTACTTAACTTTGTTCTGGTTGAAAAACGGTCTCTGTCAGTCAGGCAGATTTTTATTTAACGTTCAATATTTGTCCTCTATTGCGTTGAAAACGTGCGACAGTTTCATACGGAGAACTATATATCACAGGGACATTGATGTTGCCTCACCCTTTCTGTTATACTGTTTTTGTTCTTTCACATTTCTACTTGGTGTTTTTTTTATTTCCTATTTCCTAATATATATATATATATATATATATATATATATATATATATATATATATATATATATATATATATATATTATAATATGTGTGTGTGTGTGTGTGTGTGTGTGTGTG
>NC_087200.1:210346040-210358540 GCF_015104395.2 Macrobrachium nipponense
CGAATTAGATATTAAAGGACATTGTAGCTCGATATATATATATATATATATATATATATATATATATATATATATATATATATATATATATATATATATATATATCTCTCTCTCTCTCTCTCTCTCTCTCTCTCTCTCTATATATATATAAATATTATATATATATATATATATATATATATATATATATATATATATATATATATATATATAGATATATATATATATATATATATTTATATATGCAAGAAAAATGTCGAGAACAACAAAAACCCTTTTACATAGGATTCATTGACCTGACTAAAGCTTTTGAGTCATGAGCTGATCTGAGAGATACTATCTAGATATGGATGCCCACCAAAATTCATAAAGATCTTGAGGCTACTACATGATATGTCAGTGACTGTAATGACTAATGGTTGCCTTACTGAACCTTTCAACGTTAAGTCAGGCGTAAAAACAGGTTTGTGTTGCTGCTTCTACCTTGTTTTCCTTCCATATTTTAACTGTTGTTTTGCACCTCATTCAGATGAATTGCCTCCAGGTATCTCCATCAATCACAGAACAGACGGAGGAATATTTCAATCTCAACCGGCTAAAGGGAAGAACTAAAGTCAATGTTACTGCTATTGTTGAGCTTCAGTATGCAGACGACAACTCTGTCTGTGCTCAAACTGAAATTGATATGGTAAACTATACTGAATGCATTTGCAAATGTTTACTCTCTTCTTGGACTTCCATCAAAATCAGAAAACCAAATTATTATTATCAGCCAACCTAAACTGAAGCCATCAAAGTTGCACCTACTATAGAAATTAATGGAGAAGCTCTAGAAACTGTAGACCGCTTCCCATACCTGGCAGTCATCTATCTTCAACTGCCAATATAGATGATGAAGTTCAATATCGCATAAGATGTGCTAACTCAGCTTTTTGGAAAACTACGCATAAAAATTTTGGATGATCATGACTTGCGTGTTAACACCAAAAATAAAGGTATATAAGGCAATAGTCCTACCTACCCTACCTTATGGTTCCGAAACCTGGACAACTTACCGAACGCCATGTTAAAGCCCTTGAGAAATTCCATCAGCGGTCCTGCGAAACATCTTGAGAATAACTTGAGAAGACCGCCGCACTAATATAAGTGTTCTTGAAGAGGCTGACTGCCTCAGTATTGAGGCCATTATAATAAAAATGCTAGTTGAGATGGGCGGGGCATGTTATCAGAATGGCAGACAGCCGCCTTCCTAAGCAGCTCTGTTTATTCAGAGCTAAGTAACGGGACTCGAAATGTTGGCAAACCAAGGAAGAGATTCAAAGACAGCTTAAAAGACAACTTAAAACTATTTGACATTAAATATAAAATATGGGAGACCGATGCAGTGGAGCGATCTGCTTGGAGAGTTAAAGTGAAAGATGGAATTAAAAATGATGAAGAGAACAGAAAGGCAGCATCTGGAGAACCGTAGAGCTGCAAGAGAAGTTTCGTCAGGTCCATCCACAGCCTCCACTAACACCTAACAACACATGCCCCAATTGTGACAGAGTAAGTGGCTCGAGAATTGGTCTCATTAGCCACATAAGAACCCATTAGTTAACGACATCCCAAGAGCATTCATACTCGAATCGAGTGATAGCCATGATGATGATGATGCATTGCATCTTCGCTTTAAATGATTGCGCTGAAGACAACTTCAATTTGCCCATAAGATGAATGCAATTCTTAGGTAAAACCAGGCAGTATCATTTGCAAAATCAGGCTAATAAAATTATCAGCCAACCACCTGTCGTAATTAACTTCTAATGCTACGGGACAGAAAATGTTTACAACTAAATTCAAGAGAGAACCAAAAATCATGGCATGGCTTACGGTACGATTTTAAAATTATTCTCCAAGTTTCTGTTTCACACACTAAGTCTGACAAGTATATGGTGGATGGATGAAATACAACACCACTACAATCTCAAAGAGATCATATAATAAGGAATGAAAATTAAGAAAATCCTACAAATACGAACGATTCTAATTATATTTTTTCCTTTCTTGCATAAGGAGTAATTATAAGCATAGAAAAGGCAAAAGGTTCAATTTTTTTTTTTTTTTCTTTTTTTTTAAGATGAAGCCTTTCTGAGCTAATGATGCTTTGATCGCCATCCCATTCAGGTGATGAAATCAATTGTCTGAGATTCTTTACGAGAAGGTCAGAGTTGGTGAGATTATGTCGTCATTGGTGAGGAAATAAAGGAAGCCACAAAGGAAGAACGTCAGGTAATTGAAAAGAATATAGAGGTGAAAGACCCATCATTCAAGTTGATTCATAGGGTGAAGTAATAAACAAAAGTTCATTAAGGAGATAATTTGTTTTGAAATGAAAATAGAATATGAAGACCTTCATAAAACGTACTTAGGTTTCTGTAAATACTCAGAAATTAGGAACAAATTAACAAGGACAGAGAAAGATGCTGAAAATGAAAGACAGAGAGAGAGAGAGAGAGAGAGAGAGAGAGAGAGAGACAATTATTTGGGCGACATGGATACTAAGAGCCCAATATGAAGATCTGACTTTCCCCTGGAGAAAGCAGATATGTTGTTTGAGTGTAAAGTATTCCTATAAAAAGTTTGCAGTGGGACAGAAACCACTGAATACTCCATATATTGAGAATCTGGTCACTAGAAAAAGTGGGGGAAAATGTTACTAAATATTCTTCGGAATGGGAGTCTCTAAAAATAGAAGGGAAGAAACAGGTCATACGACTGATCGGATTTGGACATGGGTCTTCAGTACTCAGATGTTAAGAAAATATCAGCACTTGAAGTAAACAAAGTAAAAAAATAAATAAGTAAAAAAGAAGAAAATCTTGGGTAACAATGGAATAAGGAGAAGAGAAGATATGAGATAGTGATCAAAAGTCTAATGAGTCATGATGAATCATAACGTTCTCTCTCTCTCTCTCTCTCTCTCTCTCTCTCTCTCTCTCTCTCTCTCTCTCTCTCTCCCAGCACACAGAGACAATTTTTATGTTGAATTTAAAAAATGAAACAAAATAATTATATGGGAAAATAATTTGGAACATTTGAGGCACAAGACCCCGGTGAAAAAATAATTACTTTTAACATAACTACATAGCTGTACAGAAATGTACTAGTATGTAGTCAATGTGCCCGCTGTCGAACTTCTCAGTTCCAGAGTTCCTTTCCTTCATCACACGTTTGAACTCTGGAACAGCCTCCCACTGAGGATGTTGTGGAACTTGAACTTCAAAAAATTCAAACGAGGATGCAATACATTTCCTAGTAGTTCTCTTGCATTTAGATAATATATTTGTATTTATGTTCATTTATTAATAGTTGATTTACTTCTCCTTATTAATAACTGACCCATTCTTTCTGTTTTCCTATTGCCTCTTTTTCTTATTTCAAATGAACATCATATTCTTTGGAAGCTTGAATTTCTAGACAATGGTCCCCGTAGGCTTGTTCTGTATGAATAGGGTCATTTCTGAATAATAATAATAATAATAATAATAATAATAATAATAATAATAATAATAATAATAATAGTAATAATAATAAATGAATAATAATAATAATAATAATAATAATAATAATTATTATTATTATTATTATTATATTATTATTATTATTATTATTATTATTATTATGCCGGGGTACCAACTCAAGAAAAGAGGCAACAGAATCAACCATCTGATGTTCATGGACGACATCAAGCTGTATGGTAAGAGCATCAAGGAAATAGATACCCTAATCCAGACTGTAAGGATTGTATCTGGGGACATCAGGATGGAGTTTGGAATAGAAAAATGCGCCTTAGTCAACATACAAAAAGGCAAAGTAACGAGAACTGAAGGGATAAAGCTACCAGATGGGAGCAACATCAAACACATAGATGAGACAGGATACAAATACTGGGAATAATGGAAGGAAGGGATATAAAACACCCAAGAGAGAATAACACGATCAGGAAAGAATATATGCAGAGACTCAAGGCGATACTCAAGTCAAAACTCAATGCGGAAATATGATAAAATGCCATAAACACATGGGCAGTGCCAGTAATCAGATACAGCGCAGGAATAGTGGAATGGACGAAGGCAGAACTCCGCAGCATAGATCAGAAAACCAGGGAAAACATATGACAATACACAAAGCACTACACCCAAGAGCAAATATGGACAGACTATACATAACACGAAAGGAAGGAGGGAGTGGAACTACTAAGCCATTAGAGGACTGTGGTCAACATCGAAAATAGAGGCACTGGGGCAATATCTGAAAACCAGTGAAGACGAGTGGCTAAAGAGTGCATGGGAAGAAGGACTAATAAAAGTAGACGAAGACCCATAAATATACAGAGACAGGAGAAAGACAGACAGAACAGCGGACTGGCACAAACAAACAAATTGCTCGGGACAATACATAGACAGAACTAGCAGCGATGACAATTTGGTCAATGGCTACAGAGGGGAGAGCTAAAGAAGGAAACTGAAGGAATGATAACAGCGGCACCAGATCAGGCCCTAAGAACCAGGTATGTTCAAAGAACGATAGACGGAAATAACATCTCTCCCATATGTAGGAAGTGCAATACGAAAAATGAAACCATAAACCACATAGCAAGTGAATGCCCTGCACTTGCACAGAACCAGTACAAAAAGAGGCATGATTCAGTGGCAAAAGCCCTCCACTGGAGCCTGTGCAAGAAACATCAGCGACCTTGCAGTAATAAGTGGTACGAGCACCAACCTGAAGGAGGTTATGAAAACGATCAGGCAAAGATCCTCTGGACTATGGTATCAGAACGGATAGGGTGATACGTGCAAACCGACCAGACGTGACGTTGATTGACAAAGTCAAGAAGAAAGTATCACTCATTGATGTCGCAATACCACCATGGGACACCAGAGTTGAAGAGAAAGAGAGGGAAAAAATGGATAAGTATCAAGATCTGAAAATAGAAATAAGAAGGATATGGGATATGCCAGTGGAAATCGTACCCATAATCATAGGAGCACTAGGCACGATCCCAAGATCCCTGAAAAGGAATCTAGAAAAACTAGAGGATGAAGTAGCTCCAGGACTCATGCGAAAGAGTGTGATCCTAGAAACGGCACCACTATAGTAAGAAAAGTGATGGACTCCTAGGGAGGCAGGATGCAACCCGGAACCCCACACTATAAATACCACCCAGTCGAATTGGAGGACTGTGATAGAGCAAAAAAAAAAAAAAAAAGAAAAAAAAAAACAAAAAAAAAACAATAATAAAAAATAATAATAATAATAATAATAATAATAATAATAATAATAATAATAATAATAATAATAATAATAATAATAATACCACACATGGCAAATAGAATGCCTGAAAATATATGGGGCAGAGGAAAATACCATCAGCTTCCTCAAAAATACAATGCGCAACTGGAATACAATACTTACAAGCTCTGGAATAAGACTAGCAGAGGTTTAATCAGGAGAGGGATCTTCCAGGGCGACTCACTGTCCCCACTACTCTTCGTAGTAGCCATGATTCCCATGACCCATGACAAAGTACTACAGAAGATGGATGCCTGGGTACCAACTCAAGAAAAGAGGCAACAGAATCAACCATCTGATGTTCATGGACGACATCAAGCTGTATGGTAAGAGCATCAAGGAAATAGATACCCTAATCCAGACTGTAAGGATTGTATCTGGGGACATCAGGATGGAGTTTGGAATAGAAAAAATGCGCCTTAGTCAACATACAAAAAGCAAAGTAACGAGAACTGAAGGGATAAACCTACCAGATGGGAGCAACATCAAACACATAGATGAGACAGGATACAAATGCCTGGGAATAAAGGAAGGAGGAGATATAAAACACCAAGAGATGAATAACAAGCACGATCAGGAAAGAATATATGCAGAGACTCAAGGCGATACTCAAATCAAAACTCAAGCCGGAAATATGATAAAAGCCATAACACATGGGCAGTGCCAGTAAGTCAGATACAGCGCAGGAATAGTGGAATGGACGAAGGCAGAACTCCGCAGCATAGATCAGAAAACCAGGAAACATATGACAATACACAAAGCACTACACCCAAGAGCAAATACGGACAGACTATACATAACACGAAAGGAAGGAGGGAGAGGACTACTAAGTATAAAGGATTGCGTAACATCGAAAACAGAGCACTGGGCAATATCTAAAAACCAGTGAAGACGAGTGGCTAAAGAGTGCATGGGAAGAAGGACTATAAAAGTAGACGAAGACCAGAAATATACAGAGACAGGAGAAAGACAGAAAGAACAGAGGACTGGCACACAACAAACCAATGCACGGACAATACATGAAGACAGACTAAAGAACTAGCCAGCGATGACAATTGGCAATGGCTACAGAGGGGAGAGCTAAAGAAAAAGGAAACTGAAGGAATGATAACAGCGGCACAAGATCAGGCCCTAAGAACCAGATATGTTCAAAGTACGATAGATGGAAATAACATCTCTCCCATATGTATGGAAGTGCAATACGAAAAATGTGAAACCATAAAGCCACATAGCAAGTGAATGCCCGGCACTTGCACAGAAACCAGTACAAAAAGAGGCATGATTCAGTGGCAAAAGCCCTCTACTGGAGCCTGTGCAAGAAACATCAGCTACCTTGCAGTAATAAGTGGTACGAGCACCAACCTGAAGGAGTGATAGAAAATGATCAGGCAAAGATCCTCTGGACTATGGTATCAGAACGAATAGGGTGATACGTGCAAACAGACCAGACGTGACGTTGATTGACAAAGTCAAGAAGAAAGTATCACTCATTGATGTCGCAATACCATGGGACACCAGAGTTGAAGAGAAAGAGAGGGAAAAATGGATAAGTATCAAGATCTGAAAATAGAAATAAGAAGGATATGGGATATGCCAGGGTGGAAATCGTACTCATAATCATAGGAGCACTAGGCACGATCCCAAGATCCCTGAAAAGGAAGGAATCTAGAAAAACTAGAGGCTGAAGTAGCTCCAGGACTCATGCAGAAGAGTGTGATCCTAGAAAACGGCACACATAGTAAGAAGAGTGGATGGACTCCTAAGGAGGCAGGATGCAACCCGGAACCCCACACTATAAATACCACCCAGTCGAATTGGAGGACTGTGATAGAGCAAAAAAAAAAAAAAAAAAAAAAAAAAAAAAAAAAAAAAAACAAAAAAAAAAAAAAAAAAAAAAAAAATAATAATAATAATAATAATAATAATAATAATAATAATAATAATAATAATAATAATAGTAAAAATGCAAGATTGAAATGGTAAAGATTCATTCCTGATAAAAGGAAACTCATCCTTTTCAGATCACCATAAAACGTGAGCCTCTTTCACTGAGCGGAATCCTATTCCTGTACCGAATAAAAATAAAGAAGAAAATAGCAAAAGCTTCAAAAAAGAATATGTTTTCATAGAGTACCTGTTATACTCTACGAAAACAGATTAGCCTGCCTTTGCTCTGCAGCCCAATAAATGGATTTTGGAAGCGTAAAGCAATAAAGAGCTTTTCTGTTCGATTTGGAGTGGCTGTTCTATATCCAAAGGGATAGAGAAGGTATTTGCATAGCGACTGAGGCAGAGGAAGGAATATTATTTATTTTCTTATAGTTTACGAAAATATAAATACAATTCAAATTCCCTTCCATGAGGCACAACGAAGTTGTAAAATATAGAACTTAAACTTATCTAGCTAATAAAGCGAAATTTTGGCACATATAAACCTAGAATCAATGAAAGAGGAATTTACTACACCAAAATAATAGATAATCAGTTGAATGTAATTCCTCTTTTCTGTTCCATGATTATTTTGACAAACTTTATCTTACAGATTTAACTCTGAGCCGTTTTAGTTTAACGTCTTGGTTTTTCCCATTCTATTGAAATGACGTTTCTGGTTGGTTCTTCATGAAATGTGATAACTTTTCAGGAAATGTCACTCTATGAAGCATATTATTTTTGCATCAACAATCTTAACAGTGCATTCTAACGGGGTGCTTATTGCAGTAATCCTTGTAAGTATTAATCCCTCAGTGTAGCAGGGGAGGAATTTTTACCGTTGCTATTTTATTTTACAATTATTAATTACCAAAGATGATTTTAAATATCCCCTTAGTCATCATACAGAAAACGTAGCTAACATATTCCTATTTATATCTGTATATTAGCTACTCTGAAAAGAAGTGCTTAACAGTATTGCATGTGATTTTTTGAAATATAGAATTGTCTCTAAATTATCATTTTTTATTTTGTGATGTCTAAACTACTCTTTTGATATCTTCTATTTTATTCCCTACAACGTTTGTTTAGTTGATTTTAACCTGTTCACGTTCCTTATTCGTTTTTAGGAGTAAATATAAAAAATCGTAAAATGTGTTTTCTAAACAAGTTCAAAGTCTATTTATGCAAGTCAGGTTTCATTTTTCACAGAGGAGATTAATCCTTGTACCGTCAACTTTCATAAGAGAACTGTAAGGATCATTTTTTAGCCAGAATAGTTCTTTGTATATCAAATCAACAATTTTCATTCCCATCAAAAGGACATAAAGTACTGTTGGCAAACAAAGAAAAACAGTCAATATCACAAAGGGTCCCAGCGTTACTCAATTTCATTTACATATAGAGTTATTCCAACTTCACATATCAGACTGCAAAGAAGGGGTGAGACAATGACGAAAAATGATATTCTAATATTGCGTGCAATTGCTCCGCTTCAAAAGTCTGATCTAAAAGGGAGAAATTGAAGTCCTGTAGGGGAACGAATATGGAGGGACTTTATTTCATTTACGAATCGGTTTTTTGGTTTCTGTTGCCGAGCAGAAAATTTGAAAGGATTCGCCCGCCATTGTCTGGACTTTAAAACTAACTCTGAAACTCAGGAGTGACTTGTTATACTAGTTATTTGGATATCATGGAGATACGACTTTCTTATGAAATGTTTTCTTTAATTTGAATATTGCTGTGACATAACTGTTTTCTTGGTTACTTTAAAGCATTTGAGGCGCCTGCATTGCAATCAAGGTGATATATATATATATATATATATATATATATATAATATATATATATATATATATATATATATTTCATATATATATATATTATATATATATATATATATATATAATATATATATATATATATATATATATATATATATATATATATATATATATATATATATATATGTATAGTCATAATTCATAATATAATTGCATTGAATATCGTACGAGAATAAACGTTAAAAACATTTTAGTGACGACCATCCACTGTCAATCTAGGAATTCAATGCTAAAAAAAGATTAAAAGTATTCTTAATCGTACTTGAAGTTTCTAATAAAGTGATGTGGAACTACGATGACGATAAATGATTCCATATTTATTCATATGTCTTTCAATCATTCTTGAAGTATCGTTTTCCCAAATCATGGGAAAATATGAAAATATATAAAAAATCATATTTATGAATCCCAACCAATACATCATTGGCATCCATCTTTCATATCTTGCTCATTGGGACGAAGATCCTGGAATCGAGATCTTTACGAACTCTGAAAGCTCTTTGAGATCTTACCTTAGGTCGCTTCAAAAATTATAAAAAAGGAAGATCTTTGAGCCATTCGCTGCTAATGGATAGTTCTCTGATGTCTGATGTCAGTGAGACTTCCTTTAACAAAACAACGCATTTCGTCCAAAACTAATTTGACGTTTAATATCACATCGTTTAGTGGATGCTTTTGAAAATGAATTACTCAATTTAACTTAGTTACTTTGTTCACGACAGAAAACAAAACGGAATGGAACGTCACAGTAATTACATATTCGTACGAGTACCTATTGATATGAAATTGAAATGCAATATTGATCTACTTTCAGTTCTGGGGCCATTTTATTGGAATACTTCTCTTCGGTGAAATACTAGGAGTTTCGTGTACAATCACACTAGATTAATTATTAAAGCTCATAGGTTTCTCTGTAACTTCATATGAAATGGCATGATTATATATATATATATATATATATATATATATATATATATATATATATATATATATATATATGTATATATATATATATATATATATATATATATATATAACGAATACGACAGGAAATAATAGTCAGAAATCCAAGCGCTTTCGTCTTTACTCAGACATTGTCAAAGAGTTAATGAAGTATAATTGGAGATAAAGGTCTCAGGTACAAAACAAGATCAAGAATACCAGATGTTAATTGTCAAAAAGGGTAAAAATTAAAAGAGATAATCCAGGATTATCGATATCACACGGTCACAAACTTAACCGAAACTACAAAGTATCTTTACAGTCCAAAAACATGTAAAAACTGAATATAATTAATTTTGTTGCTCATATTTATCTACAACTTTTTCATAATGAAAGCATCAAGTTTAAATAAACCAAGACTTAGTTTAGAACATTTCTATTATTTGACTTGATGAAACAAGATTCAATGATATTCCTTTTAACTGTGTCATTACATGGGATTAAGGTTCTTGCTTGACTCCAGTTATAGGATGGTCTAAATCTCTCATATGTACGAATAATACATTCGATATTTACCCAGTTCTCACAGAATATTGATGTTGTTTGAGACGTTTGTGAAAGACATTTACCGGTCTGTCCGTAATAGACTTTATCACACTTTTTGAAAGGAATTTCATATATGCAGCCTGGAAGATCTTTAGGAGAATTTTTCATTATTAAACTCTTGACATTAATATTACTGAAAATAACATTTATGTTAAATAGCTTTAAAATTCTAGGAATATCTAAAAACCTTTCATCATAGGGTAAATTTAGTATGTTATGCTTACTAAATTCAAGTTTGTCATTAGTTGAATAAAATGTTCTTCTAGCTCTTTTCCATGCCACATCTATGAAAGTCCTTGGGTATTTAAGTTTCAATCCAATATCATGAATAGTTTTTAATTTCAGCGTCAATAAACTGCGGGCTACAGACACGTAAAGCCCTTAGGAACATCCCAGAAAAAAACAGAGAATTTAACATTTTGATGGTTATTGGAGTAGTAATAACAAAAAGAGGCAATGTTAGTTGATTTTCGAAAGACTGAAAAGGGGAAATTTCTATAATTTCTATGGACATTTACATCAAGAAAATTCAAATTACAATTTATTTCTTCCTCTCACAGGAAATTTTATAGAAGGGACTAAATTATTGAGATTATTAAGGAATTCCTGGAGATTTTCGTGACCTGGCCAAATACAGAAGATATCATCCACATATCTAAACCAAATAACTTTTTGGGGCAAAATTCTTGGTAAGAGTTTTGTCTCAAAAAATTCCATGTAAATATTGCTAAGGACAGGATATAAGGGATTGCCCATAGCCATGCCAACTTTTGTACAAAAAATTCCCCAATAAAACAAAATTTACTATCTTTGATACATAACCATATGAGACTAATGAGGTTGCTACACTTAAGGGAATGGGAATGTCATGAAGTTCTAATTCTTCCTCCAAATATTCAAGTAAGTCATCTACAGGTACTTTTGTAAATAAAGAGACAACATCAAAACTAACCATATTAAAATCAAAATTCAAATTTAAACTATTCAATTTGTTTATAAAATCAACATTGTCTATAACATTTGTGTCAGAAATGTTTCCAACCAAAGGAGTAAGAATTTTTACAAGCCATTTAGATAAATTATATGTAACTGAGCCCACTGAAACTAATGATTGGTCTGATAGGGTTATTGATTTTATGTGTCTTGACTAAACCGTACATATAAGATAAGGAGGCGCATTGCGGTGTAAACTGTTTAATTAAATGGTCAAAGCCCATCAAAATGGATTTAATTTGTTTATTAAAATGGGAGTTCACTGTCTGTGTAGGGTCAGATCTCAGTTTCGTATAAGTATATATATATATATATATATATATATATATATATATATATATATATATATATATATATTATATATATATATGTGTGTGTGTGTGTGTGTGTGTGTGTGTGTGTGTGTGTGTGTGTGTGTGTGTGTGTAAATGGCTATGAATCTATTCCTGCCCTCGTAAAAAACATAATCCTAATTTGAAGCAAGATTTTCTTGCTATGACCGTGCAAATCTAAACCTTGTAAACTATCACTTTTATCGTAAAATTTTATCAATTTGTTTTCACTTGTCAAAATAACTAATGAATTGTTATTTATTTCGCCTTGATTTCTCACCTGTAATTTTAGCATTCATTCTATATATGCGCTCTCTCTCTCTCTCTCTCTCTCTCTCTCTCATCTCTCTCTCTCTCTCTCCTCTCTCTCTCTCTCTCTCTCTCTCTATATATATATATATATATATATATATATATATATATATATATATATATATATATATATATATATATATATATATATATATATATCGACTTGAAATTAAGTCATCCCATCAACCCATGCATATCCCTTTGG
>NC_087200.1:210371040-210398540 GCF_015104395.2 Macrobrachium nipponense
AAATGATAATGAGAGTAGTAATGAAACTGATTACTTTTAATATTTCACTGAAAATGAGAAATGTTGAAACGTACATTATTTAAGGAAAACTTGTTAATGATCTTATCACTCTCTCTCTCTCTCTCTCTCTCTCTCTCTCTCTCTCATTCATAGTAAAAAAGGGGGTAACAACAGGAGAGCCTCGCAGCTGCACTCTAAAAGAATTGTTACGAGAGGGTTGAGGAAAGTAAGATGGAAGAAACATGACATGAACGGGAGGTACAGTCAAAGGAACAAACGGGGTCGCAGCTATGAGCCGAAGGGACGCCTCATGGAACCTTGAGTAATCCTAATGCCCACAGTGCACCACGTGAGATGAGCTGATGGCACTGCCCTCTCTATTGGTTCAGATTTCGAGGAAAACGAGAGGTCACCTCGTCCTTTGCTGCTTTGAAATCTACAGAAATGGAAAATATAATAATATGTTTTTGTGACAGTTTCCAGCGCTTATAAATTTGGTTCCTGCCTCATCGGGCAATAAACTACAAACTTTCTATTATATTAAAAATCGACCATAATTTCACAAAGTTTAGTGTTCAACCTCTCTCTTAAACGAGAGAGTAAAAGAGAGAGAGAGAGAGAGAGAGAGAGAGAGAGAGAGAGAGAGAGAGAGAGAGGTGATAAGTCAGTTAAATTTTCTTTTTATTTCATAGGAGAATGAGTTAAATTGACGTCATTCGCGGTGTGGTTGGTCATCCCCTTCGGACTCTGTTGAAGAAAGAACCCTTTTCTGGATATATGCAAATCTTCTGATATATCTGATGTTCGTGTTTACTCGAACATCAGATATGAAAGAATGAAAGAACTAAGTGCCGACTACTTTCATGTATTTTCAACACATCGGGGTACAAATTCTTTGTGCCCCGACGATGTGTTAAAAATTCAAGTAGGTACTCGGTACTCTGACGTTTCATTTAGAACTTTCCCAGTGGCTTCGCTAAAAAACAAATCACGTGCTTACTTGGGCGATTTCTTAATGTTATAAAACTATATACAGCAATATTTTATATATAGAGCACCACTCACATACCATGAACTATATTGCTTTATAAATACTTTTGAAACAGTGTAATAACATTGAATATCTTTCAAATAAAAGATGAACTCTAAATTGAAAGCATCAAATACATTTTAGAGCATAATTACCTTTTAAAACAAGAAATATCTTTGAAATAGAAAAACAAAAACAATTAATTACCTTTTGAACAAAGAGCATAAATATAAAACAAAAGCTTTAGCTTAAAGCTTAAATCTATTTGATAAATTACCCCTTTGAAAATAAAAGCTGCACGCAAATAAAGACCGTTATTATAAGATTGAAATAAAATCCTAACAAGTAAATATTCGAACAAAGAGTAAAAACATAGGACAAAAGCTTCAACAGCAACTAAAGCATAAATACCATTTAACACAAAACTAGCACACAACACTGACCTCCAAAATCTCTGAGACGAACTTACCACCAACATCTCCAAAAGTCACTTCCAGGTAAACTGGAAAACCAAAGAGGCCTGTCTCGGGGACTTTGCACCTCAGAGTCAACGTTGACACTGACTGCCATTTATCACCACTACATCCTGGGAAATCGCCCGCCCGAATTGGGCAGATAGGGACCAGGAGAGCGGGCCCTGTTTACGTTACTCCTTATAAGGTGGCCAAAGCGAGGTCCTCAACGGATGGGCCCGATACGTTCAGAATGACCGTCGGCTGATGTGGGTTTCGTGTCTTCATGTTATTTCCTAGTTTGAACTTATCATATCAAAACTTACCGTGTGGTATTACAAATAGAAAACTAAAGATGTCTTTTTGATAAGAAATGTTCTCAATCCATAGTTAGCCGATATAAGATTATTTATTTTAAAACTTTGGCAAACTTACTTTGTGAAATTATAAACAGAAAACGGGAGATTTCGGTTTGATAAGCAATCTCTCGTTACAGTATTACCAGAAATAAGATTTGTATTTTTTTTTCTTTATAAAAACTTTTTCCCACAGCCAAATTGCCCAACAGCATATTAAGCGATACAGCTGTTTTAGCGTCCCAGGTGGGTCAATCTGCCAGGTGTGAGACAGAGCTCATTCAAATGCTATATTGAAATTCATTAATGAAATGGCCACGCATGAAAATACGGGCTGCAGTTCCGTCCGCCCCAAAAACGCCCTGGATATGAAACACCTACGCCCAAATAGGAATGTGAAATCCGGAAACATTAGTTGAAGGGATTTTCCGGGAAGCAGGGTTGTGATGTAGGTGAGCAAAAGATATTATTATTATTATTATTATTATATTATTATTATTATTGTATTATTATTAGTATATTATTATTATTATTATTATTATTATTATTATTATTATTATTAAGAAGAAGATGAACCCTATTCATATGGAACAAGCCCTCACAGGGGCCATCGACTAGAAATTCAAGCCTCCAAACAATATGATGTTCATTTGAAGGAAGTAATAGAAGGCAATAGGAAATACAGAAAGAAGAGATTATTTATTAGAAAAAAAGGACAATTTACTCAATCAATAAATACATTTACGCAAATGTAAATAATTTAATAAAATAGGAGAGCGGTTTTAGGGTAGTAATGAGTCCCGCACTGCAACGTAAACTCGATTGTCAATAATATTTTCGTTATCACTTAAAGTATGTCAAAGAAACACCAAATATTAACCTAAGCCCCAAACATTATATTTTCTATTAAAAGTTGATAAGATCTTGAGCTAATAATTAAGGTTTATGATGTTGTTGAAGCCCATATGATAGACATCATTAGCAACGTTAATTAGCGTTTTTTTCCGGAACGAAATGGATTTACTGTGATTTCATTTACCAGCTTATGCAAATAGGTCTAAATTACTGGCTTATTAATATATGTTTTTTAGTGGGTTTTGGCTATCAAGTTCCAGTTTTATTAAAAACATTTGCTAAATGAAAGATAATTTATTGAATGCTCTTTCTCATCGTTCTATGATTTTTTTTTATTTGTGAATAAAAATATCCTTCGTATTTGTATCATACCAACGTATTTAGAACCTGAAATACACTTTAGTCGTACACTTCGTGGGTAAAAATAGTGTTTTATTGCTCTTTGGTAAAATTAGGACTCATTTTGAATCTTATAAGTAATTTGTTTTAAGCAGTCACCTGTCATGGTAGGACTTTCAAATTATTACAAATAACTTTCAAAGTCGTTATTCTGTATGAAATCAAGATATTAGAATGATAATCTCGATACTATTTATGCATTCGTTTGTTTACGTGTGTCCAGTTGTTTTATTATTATTACTATTATTGGGTAGTAAATTCCTTTAATCCTCATTTAGATAAAATATACACCAATTGGGCAATAGGTCCATAACAAACTGCATAATTATTATTCGTATTATTTTTACAAATACCTTAATTTCTACAGAATACCACCTCTGAAGATCATAATAAAAATTTCAGTAAAAAGCCATGTTCTTTAGGCATCATGAGAAATACACTTATGAATAAATATAATTGTGAAGATACCTTTCCTAAAATGTCAACTTTCCATCAAATAGCGTCACCTTCCACAATTTATCGTACAACAGCATCTTTTATTAACTCACGCTTCAGTGATAAAGTGAGCGCTATCACAAATGCCTGAGTGATATGAGAGACCCTCAATCAGCTGTTCGTATGATAAAGACGAAAAAGTCGAGAAACTCGAGGATTTACGACCATGTTTGAGCAAACAGGGGCCGACCAGAAATTTTTGAGGGTCCTCATCTCTCTCTCTCTCTCGTCATCTCATCTCCATCTCTCTCGTCCATCTCTGCATGGCGTAGATGGTTATATTATACTCATAGGTTTGATCACTGCAGGTGAATTTACAGTTTTTTATTTTTTTTTATTTTGAAAGGTTACTACGAGAGGAATGAAAACTTAAGACATATTATGAGGAGGTAGAAGTACTTGATAGAAAAGCTCTGTCTGTGTGTGTCTCTGTCTCTGTCTCTGTCTCTCTCTCTTCATATGTATATATATATATATATATATATATATATATATATATATTATATATATATATATGTAATTATACATATAGCAAAAGACGACAATATTATAATCGTAGATAAAATGGCATAGAACAGGAAAAACACCTGCAATTTTTTTTATTTAATTCCTCTGTGATAACATAAAGAAGATTGTACAATCTAAACTAGATTCTCCAGAGAAGGAAAAATCACCACTATTTCACATTCAATGAGAATATTGTTCTTAGTGGCTCAGGGTCAATGAAAAGAAAATGTACTCGAAAATAGAATTATATAGACAATACTAACAAATTCTAATACTGTACCTAAAGTGAATTGCAAAGAGTTTGAAAAATAAGCCAAAACATCTCACTCAAATGAGAAGTTTTTCATTACTTCCTCAGTGCCAATACAAAGCCTGACCAAACACGGAAAAGTTCCTCAATGAAGGAGCCTTCAATAAAAGCCGAGAAATGCAATAAAACGCCTCCTGTCATTAGAGAGAGAAAGTCACGAACTGCAAAAAGTCTCAATTCGGAACAAGATGTCGACTTTTCATCCCCAACTCGGAGTCAAAAAACGAGATGGAAATCAGGTGTTTTTTTGCCTCTGCTCGATCAGGAAAATACACTCAATAGCCTCCATCACTTTTTAATATTTTTATTGTTAGCTTCTCTCCTTGGAATAGGATTGAGAAAAGCTTTAAATGGGAATAAGGAATCAGTGAGAAATGAATGATATAGAACAGCTTTCTATATGTGATTGTATAAATATGAATTCTTTTATTAGTTGACCTATTCTGCATATTTGACTTTCTGTTTCTATATATATATATATATATATATATATATATATATATATATATATATATATATATATATATATATATATATATATAGTACAATGTACTGATGGACCCATTATACATATAAAGGGTTAATATATATATATATATATATATATATATATATATATATCATACATATATATATATATATATATATATATATATATATATATATATTATATATATATATATATATACGTATATATATATATATAGTACAATGTACTGGATACCCATTATTACATATAAAGGTTAAAATATATATATATATATATATATATATATATATATATATATATATATATATATATATATATATATATATATATATGTATATATATATATATATATATATATATATATATATATATACATATATATATATATATATATATATATATATATATATATATATATATATATATATATATGTATTATGATAACATAAAGTCAAATACACAGTAACGGATACCTAATGAGAGAATTCACAACACTTCCCTCCGCTGCAGACGGAAAGTTCACCAACAAAGCGATTTTCTTTTATTTTCCTCAGAACGGAAGACCAAATTAAAACTTCTCTCATTGAGTCCTCAAGACATCCAGTTAACTTGAGACGAGTCTTAAAAAAATAAAAGAGGACTGACGAAGGCATTTGCCCCTGTGGACGAAATTGAAAACCTAAATAGAAGAGGAGGACGTTCGAGATTAATTGAAAACTGTAACGTATCCCTGGTCCTCACGGATAGTAACAATATATATATATATATATATATATAGTATATATATATATATCTATATATATATATATATGTATATATATATATATATATACATATATATATATATATATAGAATATATATATATATATATATATATATATATATATTATCTCTCTCTCGCTCTCTCTCTCTCTCTCTCTCTCTCTCTCTCAGTTGGCGAAAATTTAATTTCTGATTTCATTCTCTGAACTGCAAATTTTTCTTGTGTCATTTAAGCTATTAAGGTTTTCATATAAACATTGTTTTTTAATAGGTTAGGATCTATATTCCTCGTATAGAATTACGCTCTCCATTCTCAGCTCTCTCTCTCTCTCTCTCTCTCTCTCTCTCTCTCTCTCTCTCTCTTAACCCTTTAGATGCCAACGTTCCCATTTTGGGAACACTCATAAAAATCGTCCTAGAATGCTACTGAAACAAAATAATTAGCACCTTACTCTTAATATGGACTCATCTAAGTCTATATTTGGTAAGGTAGGTCTTGTATTACTTAAATGATACGATACTTGATAAATATATTGAAGAGAAAAAATGGGAAAAATCTGTTGAAAAAGTTTTTTCGTTAAATCATTTCTCTTTTCAGATTAAAACAACATAATAATATATTTTCTGACGAAATGGTTGCGCATATAACACAACAGACAAATTTATACGCAGTAAAAGAATGTTGACAGTAACTATAAAAATTATTTGTAAGTCCTGTATAGGTCCGTTTTATGTAGACTCCATGGCAAATTCTGAGTTACTTCTAGTGATTCTCAAATCTAAATAAGGTAGAGTACCTTCTTTTTCAACCTTTACTGTAAACTTAATATTCGGGTGAGCGTTATTAATAAATTTTTAAAATGAGGATCACTGCCAAGGATGGCGCAATAACGCGAAGGTATCATCAACGTATCTGCGGTAAAAAGAGGGTCTAAAATTAGAAATACAACCATTTAAAATTTTCGACTCCAAGTCTGACATAAAAAAGTTAGCAAAGATAGGGTCTAAAGGAGACCCCATGGCGACTCCATTGACCTGCGAATAGAGCCGATTGTTAAAAATGAACATCGAATCTTGCACAGCAAGATCAAGCAATTGTTTAAAAGTAGCACGATTAAAACCATAAAAAATAGTATCATCATTGGAAAATATTTTGTTTGAAATAATGCTAATGGTTTTATTGTGTGGAACATTTGTGAAAAGAGATTCCACATAAAAAATAGCCATAAAAATAGTCTCCATCCTGTCTAGAAATTATTTGTAGAAATTCATATCAATTTTAAAGGAAAATTCACCGTTACAAAATTCAGATAAAAGTCCTGCCAGAAATTTTAAGATGGAAAAAGATGGACTATTGTAAGCAGCCATGATTGGTCTTAGAGGTAGGTCAGGCTTGTGAATTTTCGGTAAATCATAAAGAATGCTGAAAGAGGAGCTAGTCACAAACAGCTGTTGATAGGTAGTTTCATTAATGATATTATCATTTTTTATTTTTCTCAAGAATCTGTTAATTTTATCCACTCTTTTGCATATATCTAAAAAAGTGGGTTCACCAGTATGGAAACAAACTTGGATTTGTCGGAGAGAATAATTTCCATTTTTTTTATGTAATCAGTCTTGTTCATAATAACTACCCCCTTGCCCTTATCTGGTTTACACAAAATTATGTCTTCTTGTTCCTTTAACTTCAATAGTATTTTCAGATCTGACGATCTAAAAAATGGTGTCCAACTAGTTCTTAAGTACGTTTTGTGAACCAAATTAGATATTTTCTGTTGGAGCTTACTGATATCTTGGTTAAATTCAAATTTTATCAATCTTTGAAACATAGTTTCAAAAGGTCAGAAAATCTGGCATAGTTAGGTCTGTATAAGGGTAGCAAAAGTCTACCGCCAAAAGACAGTAAAAATTCTTCTCTTTTCGATAAACATAACTGGAAAAGTAAAAAATACATTTATTTCTAGAATGGAAATCGGGAATGACAACACCGCGATTCAGCAGTTTTTTCTGGTGTCTAGAAAATACTTCAGAGATATAGTTATTAATCAATTTACAAAACAATCTCTGATAAAGCAGACGATTAACCATGGAGAAATCATTAAACAATACATTCTTCAGTTTTTCTGTAGTAACAGTTAACAGGTTAATAGCGCGGATTTATATTCAATTTCGTTCTTAAGCAGGGTTCTAAGTACATCTTTGTAGAACTCAGTATTATACAGAGCAGATTTATACAATCTGAAGCGGACGAATCTCGGAGTGACATCATTCAATTGGCAGTATTGGAGAAAATCAAGATCTACCTTGGCCTTTTCCAGTCGAAGAGTCGTCTTTTCCAGTTTTCATGAGGTAGCGATGGTAATGGGCGGATAACGGTGCTTGAGTAGTTGAGCAAAGTGGCGAGTTTCCTTTAGTCGAAGACGGAAAGCGAACAGGAGGACGAAGAAAACTTTCAGTATCATCTCATGAGATATGTAGTCGTTCAGTGGAGAAATCTCCTGAGATGATACTGAAACTTAATATACTAAAGTTTGTCAACAAAACATTATGAATTTCATAAAACTGAGATCCTTATAAAAATCTGCTTTATAAAAACAGCAAAGAGGTTAATTTGGAAACTGAATGTCCCCCAAACTATGTCATTTCCGTCGAAATCTAAACAAGAAAAAAGAAAAACAATTGTTCTTGATAAGGTATATCGCTTTGTGGAAGAGTAAGAATTGCCGTCAGAATCTACGAAATTCCAGGAGGAATCTTTTAATTCTGTCTCCCAATGTCGTTTCCTTTGTACGATTAGGAATAAGTGTTATGGCAGTCCCGCACGCGATCCAGTCATTTGCTTGCTCTTTGCCTGCCTGCTTGCTTGCGTCATTATCGTAACATGATTATGCCATGAAATTGCAGATTATTGCAAACTATAATCGCAAAGAATGCGACTCTCATTAAAATCTCTTGCGTTCTAGCGTTTAAAAGTAATCCAGTTTTAAGTGATTTATTTTATTCTTTATATAATATTTTATAATAATATTAATCTTATTTCTCTTTCTTATTTACTTAAATATCGTCCTGTATTTTGGAATCTGTTGTAATCTAAGAATGAAGACAAGATCTCAGATAATAAAGAGGAGACTGAGAAGGATTTCATTGGAGCATTCTGGTTGACTTCAGAAAAAACCGAGTGTTTTTATGAGGAAATAACAAGTTATGTAGTGGAATTGCCTGTTAAATATCACAAGATGCCAGAAGTGTTAGAAGCAAAGAAGAAAGAATATGAAATTTTTTTACATTTTGACACTTGTGAAGAAGTGGAAGATGTAGGGCAAGAAAAGATAGGCAGCAGATGGGTGATCACGAAAAAGGAGAAGCATGACGGACAAAAAACTGATTACAAAGGGAGAATTGTCGCCAAGGGATTTCATGAAAAAGAAAAACCCCAAGCTGATTCACCAACAGCTATGCGTGAAAGCATGAAAGTCTTCTTGTCCTTGGCTGCAAATGAGAATTTTGAGCTTCAGTCTATTGACATCAAAGCAGCATTTTTACAGTCAAACACACTTAACAGGAATGTATTTGTAGAACCTCCAAAGGATTTAAAAAAAGAAAACATTATTTGGAAACTCAGAAAACCATTATATGGATTGGATGATGCCAGTAGAAAATTTTGGCTGAAAGTTCAGCCGATTTTCAAGGAAGAAGGTCTGAACGACCGAGTGAGATGAGGCATACTACTATCAGCAGAGTGAAGGAAATCTGATTGGTATGATACTTACTCATGTAGATGATTTTTCGATACTGGTACAAAAGGATTTGTAAAGAAAGTATCAGACTTGTGTAAAGAAAAATTACAAGTTTCAAAGATAGAAAAGAATAAATTTCGGTTCACAGGGATAGATATCATCAAAACAGAAACTGGAATAACAATCTCAATGGATGATTATGCGAGGAGTCTTGAGAAAGTGGAAGATATCAGGAAAGGAAAAGCTAGTGAACTTTTGACTAGTCAGGAACTGAAAGTATTTCGCAAGTATGTAGGAAAGTTTAGCTGGTTAGCAGCCAATACAAGACCTGAACTTTCTATCACAGCATTGCAGATTTTCCAAGAAAAATAGTAGTGCTACATTGAAAGATCTTAAAAAGATAAATTTTGTGATTGATAAGATAAATGAGAGACCAAATAAAGTAGAATTTATAAGAGTTGATAAAAAAAATATTTGAAGATATATGGATTTACAGATGCTTCCTTTAATACACATGAGAGAAGCATAAGTGGGAATCTGATTTTACTAGGAAGTAAGAGAAATGGACGTGTGGTCCCTATTTACTGGAAGTCAAAGACTATCCAGAAGGTATATCATTCTGCAAAGGCGGCTGAAACCAGAGTATGACTAAGATTATTGATAACAGTCAGTTTTTTGCGAGTCAGATTGAACAGTTATTATTTGGTCATATGGAAAGAAAATTCCAATCAAATTGTTCACAGATTCAGTACCCATGCTAGAATCTGCTGGGAGTACCAAGCAGGTTGAGGAAAGGCTTCTCAGGAACAGCATACAGGAGATGAAGGACATGTTGACTGAGGCTGTATTGAGTCTTACAGTTGGGCTGGATGGACAGAAAGACATGATTGCCAAGATGTTCTAACAAAAGAATGCAAATGGAATGAAGATCTTGAAATGATAATGCAGGAAAATAAATTTAAGTTTGCAAGTAACGAGGATAATCTTGTGAAATACAGAGATGGAGAGATCATGTTAATTAACAAGACTGAAAAGCAGGGAAAGGAGTAGTAACACTTTTACTGCTTAGATCATACCTGCATTAGCTATTCAGAATTGGTTCTGCCTGATGTCTGGTGCAGTACAAAATTATGTAATAATGTCATAACATGTCTTTGTGAAGTATCTTATGTTATGCCTGTTTGAGTACCAGACTTTGCTTTTGAATATTAATTTGTAATATTATTTAGTAAGTTTTATATAGAGGAAAAAATAGTTTTTATTAAATAGAGCACTATTCAGATTTTGGATACAAAAGTAAATACATACCTATGTTATCTGATACAAGAGTATTTGTTAAGAAAAAAAAAAAAAATTCCCCCTTTTTCCCCCCCCGGAAATATGATATACCTTACATTTATATTTATTTATGATAGAACAAGAGAGGGTATAACTGCTATTAGTAATGTAACAAAGTGCTTGTTTAAAATACAGCAGTTTTATAAATATGTTGTTATATTGGGTTGGTGATCATTTACCAAAGAGCAGTTAACATTTACCTCTGCCTACGTAAATACTTATCTCGCCAGTCTGTATATAGCTATTGGATTAAGAGGATTACTGTAGCTTCGGTTGAAGACAAATAAAGAAGATTTAAGAACATCGGTATTATTTCTGATTATTCCACCAAGTACAATTGGGAGGGATATAACAACCTTCGGTTCGTTCTCACAATAAACCTCTTTCTGATATTCTCGGTCTCCGGTCTATTCGATGCCTGAATCAATCTGATCCTTTTCTGTGTTAAATAGCGTATGATGTTTATTGGACAAGCTAGTGCTTATTTATCTACAAGCATCTATCACATACGCCCAACTCAGATCTTGATTCAGCTTCTCGTTCGCAAAGGAAGATCGTGTTTGCCAAAATTCCCATTTTCCGATGTATTTTTGCGTCGAAATTTGTTTTCCTGGAAACCCATTTGTTGACCTTAAAAGTTGAGGACGCAGGGAGTATACAAAGATACTCTGCAGTTTGTAGCATTTTGCTCTGTTTGATTTTTCCGAATCCATCTGGTATTTTTTTGTTGTTGGTTACTTCTCGAATTTTATTTGCCTAATATTCAACTTTGTGTTTGGCTATTGGTTCTTGGTAATCAGCCCAAGCTCTTGTTTGTACCCAACTTTACTGTGTACACACAACCTCCGCCATTTCATTCGTAAGGTCATCAAAAGGGCCATTATAATTCTAGGTTACTCTCTCTCTCTCTCTCTCTCTCTCTCTCTCTCTCTCTCTCTCTCTCTCTTTCTTCATTAAGCAGGGATCTAGTACAAAGCTATCTCTTATTAGCTTATATTCGCGAGGAGGTACTCAGGACTTTTTTTCATATAAAGATACAACTTATTATAATAAGGATGAAATAATATAGAGAATTATAGATAACATAAGAATGACCTGCCTTGGCCATTGTAAAAATTCGTTAAATACATCTGATGATCTATATCACTAGAAAAAGAAAAGATATAAGCTGCTCGTTTCATAGTATCACGTCTGATTTCCCCCCAAAATACAAAATATATTTATGCAAATAATTCTAAAAATAATTATAATTTTATTCTTTTTCCAGTTCCGGAACTTCTTTCTTCAGTGTAATACTAGATGCCGGCCAAGGCATTTCTTTATGTATGAGGAAAACGTACTAGTAAATATATTTCCCTTTATATATTAAAATCAAGTGACCAAGGCGTGTCATTTTGGTTATTAACGCATAATGACACCTTCAAGATATACAGGTGAGCAGATCATTCAGTAAGTGAATCTATATAGATTGTATCATCATTATCATCACTGTTGCTCCCCAACACACTCCTACTGAAAGGTCCTTAAGTAAAGATAACAACCAACTAATTTAAGAAGTAGTTCTTTACGTTAAACCCCTCTCTCTACCTTTCCGGACCCTAAGTGTATACTTACTAGTGGTAAGGTGGCTCTTGGTTCGAAAACAATGACCTGCCAGGATCATCAACGAAATATTTGGGAAAATTTACCCCTCGGAAAATGTGATTCTCTCTCCTCTACCTGATTTATGAAGAGCTTACGCTTTGACGCCTTTTCCGGATACGATGTAGTCACCACATTGTTCTGTTCAACTGGAACCTTCAAGTGTTTATGCGAAGATGCAACGCGTTACTACCTTTAAAACGTCTCTTTATATTCTACCAAATTAAGAATATATAGATAAAAAATTTCTTTGTTTCGTAGTTAAAAAAAATTACAGAGGTTTAAACTTCATGAAATAAAATATAAAAGGCGAAAGAAAACGTCCCAGATTCTGTTTGAATCATTTCCGACCCTTCACTACATTGTTCAAAATGTCACGACGCCAACGGATATAAATTGGTTTCTTTCTTTACAAACTTCCAACATCTCTGACCTCAGATGTATTGGTTTAGTGAAAAAATAAAGCGGCTTCACCTGTTGTCAGGGGGATTTTGTTTTTTTATGACGAATTAACGATTCCTCTCAATGATGCAATTAAAGCGCGTGACTGATCACCCTTGCAAGGCGATGGAAGTCAGGGAGAGAAATGCAAGAATTATTTCCTCTCTCTCTCTCTCTCTCTCTCTCTCTCTCTCTCTCGTGATACAAAACTAGAGTGACAGTTTCCTTTTATTGATTCATATTGATATGATGGTCTCGTTGACAACAAATGGAGTTCGAATTTGATATTGCCAAAGAAATTTAAAAATTACATTATTAGTAGGGAAGTGCCTTTTTACGTCTTCAGGGAAATAAAGTTGATCCGAGAATACAATGTCCCAGCATCGTAACCGCACCTCGCTTATTTCTTCAGTATTCCAGAGAGAGAGAGAGAGAGAGAGAGAGAGAGAGAGAGAGAGAGAGAGAGAGAGAGAGAGAGAGAGGTATAATTTTACTTTTACCTCTAGCTTTTTATTGAGTTAGGGCAACATTACATCCACTTTGAAAGATAAATTCAAAGGATAAATTTAGATAAATTTAGCATCTCAAAACACTCAAAGGTAAAACCACAAATATATTACAATACAAACAACTCAATGTACACTGCTGAACTTCCACTGAGGTCTTGCAAAGGAAAAGCTTAAATAAAATGAAAGCATTAGGCAAACATCGTTTTCGTTTCCATGCTCACATGAAACCTGCCTCAGTTAGGAAACGAGAGAAGAAGAAACCTTTTTCAAAAGAGCATCAGGATACGCGGTGTGTTGCGGTTCAGGCTGATACGATATTTATGAACGTCACGCTGACACAGTTCCGCAAAACTTCATGAGGTCGCAGCGCAGTTACGAATGAAATGTTTATGCAGCTGCAAAAGCGACTCTCTCTCTCTCTCTCTCTCTCTCTCTCTCTCTCTCTCTCTCTCTCTCTCTTGTATTAGTAAAAACGCAGGAAGGTCAAATACTAGAGCTTTTTTCCTGAAATTTAAATTCTACTGAACGTATGAATATTGCTCTTGTAAGAATGCTTAATTAATTAAGAGAATTTTAACAATTAGACTCATGTGATCACGTCTTGAAACTCAAGGGCTTGGTTTCATCCATAACTGGTAACTATTATTAACAGTAATATGTCATTTATAACTTATAAACTGAATTTGCATTCGAAGCACTAACACTGGACTAGATTTTGATATATTCAAGCTAGCTGCCAGTTACGTATATTAACTGACATTTCAACGGCAATTTCTGCTCTGCAGCTTCTACAGTTTTATTTGTATTCGAAGCACATAACACCAAAATATATATTTGACTAAACCCAAACTATGTCTCATAAATGTACATTAACCAATGTTCGAACTTCCATTCCTGAGAGTAGAGTACATTGATTTGAAAACATTCCATGGAGCATTTGATTACCATATTGGAAAGCTCCCCCCACCCCCCACTATCGGAATATATAATGTGTAATTTGAATGTCATCCCAATTCGTCAATTCGTCAGATTAGGAATGATTGGAACTGGGACCGTGTTAAATCAGAGTTGATTATCTGGAATTCAAAAAGCGTTCCAAATTGGACGCTGATTCCGACTTCATGGCAAAAATTACGAAAATAGAAATAGATATTCGTTACACAAAAATACATTGACTGGATTTTAAATTCATGACACGAAACCAGATGCATATGAAATAGAGCCATATGCCATTTAAACTGAATATTGAACTCCGCTAACACAAAGGAAATATCAGTTCCTTAGTAACGTAAATTATAGCAAGGAATATAAGGCAGAAGTGACATAATAACCAGTTAACATATCACAGATAAATACAGTGATGATGAATTGTCAATATTAGCTAATGATATGTACTTATATCATAAAGCACTGAACAAGACAATATATTACACTTGCTCGTGATATAAATTTTTTTAATTACGCAATATAATGTTGCAGTCTTAAAAACTTACAAATTTCTCTCTCTCTCTCTCTCTCTCTCTCTCTCTCTCTCTCTCTCTCTCTCTCTCTCTCTCTCAATACAAGATCTCAGTTGAATTTATGCATATGCTTTAATTTTTTTATCGAATCACATTTTCTATTTTACTATCCATCTTCTCACTGGATTTTCCTGCAATCGTTTCCTCCATTTATATTTTAATATTTTTCCCTAAGCTTAACTTCTTCTCATGTTCACCCTACCTTTCAAATGACCTGGAATAAAGCCCTGTGGCTTCTTTATAGTCTCATAATTACCAGAAGTCCCTGTAAAGATTCATCTCTTTCTTTCAGAGTGCTAAAAGTTTCGTTATCTGCTCTTTTAAGTTATTTCAGACAAATTCATTACCTTAATGGATGATACGCGAATAATCATCTGCTGGGGAAACATGTATCCAATAAAAATGGGATTGCTTCGACTAAATCTATGTATGGAAAGATCACAGTTACTAATAATAATAATAATAATAATAATAATAATAATAATAATAATAATAATAATAATAATAATAATAATAATGACACTCTCCACATGCTACATATATACATATAAAAATACATTGTAAATACTAATATTTGTTAATCCTTATAAATCTGCCTAAATTATTTTCAGATTAATTTAATTTAATAATTGAGGATGAGCATGGAAGGATAAATTAAATTTCTTTGTATGCGAAATAAAATGTTAACTTTCATGCTTATTCCAAAAGGTACAATTAAGGTCAAAATAATCTAGAGTTTTTTATGATTTTTAAGTTAATACTGGCGTCTCAACCACTGAGTTCACCTATGGCCTTTAGCTCTCGAAGGGAATAAAGAAATTATAAAGAAGATTGAGTGGCAAAGACAATCCAATCACCAATGAAAAAGGAGCACCATCTGGAAAGACATAATAAAGAACTTCGAAGGAGACTTGACTTTAAATCTCACGGGGGCGAAATTGACTCTCGGTCTTTTGATTTCACCGAAAATGAGAATGAAATGAGGTTCACTGAAAGAGTGGGATAGTTGAATCTCTCTCTCTCTCTCTTATTGTTGATGTATCTCAGCCATTGAGTATCTTCGTAAGGTTTGAATGCACTACTAAACATAGAAAAAAACTATATTTATCTTACCATAAAAACCCTAAGAATCAAAACTTGAGCATGAAAAACGCTCAAGATCTATTCAAGAGGACCTTAAGAAACACTCTTGTAGCTACACTACTTTTTATGTCCTGCAGGTGGAGTTGGCCTTACACTAACGTAGGAGAAATTCTTACAAATCTGAGTGAGAAATTTCTCACGTTACCACCGAGAAGATGCAATTTTCCACCTGCTTTACACTGCAATAAGGAAGCTGATAAACTAAGGAGATGTTGCATATGATGCTAAAATACAACATCAAAATTCAGATGACTTGCATATTTTATTCATGGAAAACACTCTTACGACAGCATAACCTCACCTTGAAAACATCCAACGAAATCGTCCTCCTTCCACCTGCGGGAATATGTCTGAGGCGGGAACCACAATATGCGACATTTCCTAGGCCATGAAAAATCAGTCGAAGTCTTCTACAAGAAATAATAATACCAGTAATGTCAACACAAAGTATAATTTAAATCGAAGCCATCGATACGCTAGAGAATATCAATCACAAGAAGAAAATCGGGAAGAAACCAATGCACTTTAAGACAAGGACGACGGAGCGACTGCCAAGAGTATACTCTATGTTGGCAGAGGTATGAGTCCTGTGACTCAAAGTATATAGATGTTATTATTATTATTATTATTGTACTAAACATCCATCCATAATGTATAAATGATAAATACATAGATTAGCTTAAGGTTAAAGAGGACCATTACTTTGCAACCAACGCCCATTCAGTTCATTAAATGACACTTGACTTTCCAGGAACACGTTGGGTGGGGTCTCGTCCTCCTTTGTAACTATGTTCTGTTATCTGTTACCTTTCGTTGCCAACTTTGAACGCTCCATAGTCACGTCGCGGTTTTTTTTTTTTTTTTTTTTTTTTTGTTTTTTTTTTTTTTTTTTTTTTTTTTTTAACAATAAAAGAAATTCAAAGGACATTTTCTCCCATATTTATTGATTCCTAAGTGTACAGTAGGATAAAGTTGTATAATTAACTGAAAGATATTTGTAAATGATTACTTTATCGTACAACATGCATATATATATATATATATATATATATATATATATATATATATATATATATATATATATATATATATATATATATATATGTATGTATATATATATATATATATATATATATATATATATATATATATATATATATATATGTATGTATATATATATATATATATATATATATATATATATATATATATATATATATAATATATATATATATATATATATATATATATATATATATAATATCAGTACCAAGGCTTGAATAAAAAATATTTTTATTAATCGAGACTAGTTTCGGAGATTTATATTCAAATTCAGTTAGGTAATAACGGAATATAAGGTACATTAAAATCAATGGGGTAATAAAACAAAACAAAATTACACAACTACAAGATACAATAACCTAAACCAGCAGCAATATCTTAAAATACGAAAAAAAGATGGTAATCATATGCAAGAAGATACTGGGTTTATGAAATGATAAATTATGGTTACTTAAACAAAAAATTAAAATGCTTTTGTATAATAATTCTAAATGAAAACTCCACCCTTTCGGAATATATATAAGAAAAAATATGTGTTGACTAAATTAATATGATAAAACTTAGCCCAAAATGATAATGTATATATTATTATTATTATTATTATTATTATTATTATTATTATTATTATTATTATTATTATTATTATTATTATTATTATTATTATTATATTATTATTCAGAAGATGACCCCATTCAAATGGATAAAGCCCGCAAAAAGGACCTCTGCCTTGAAACAAGTGACAGATGATAATAGGAAATGCAGAAAGAAGAGGTCAGTCATTGACAAAAAAATAAAAAAAATTAACAAATAAATCAATATAAGTATAAGTGGAATACACTATTATCACTTAATTGACATACTAGATTGACAATAATAAAAGGAGAGAGAAGACAGCAATTGAAAATATAAATTAAAATGCAAAATGAAAATGAACAAATACATAATGTACCCGTGGGACAGTGAATGGATACGCCTGAGAGAGAGAGAGAGAGAGAGAGAGAGAGAGAGAGAGAGAGAGAGAGAGAGAGAGAGAGAGAGAGAGAGAGAGACGGTGTATTGACTCTTCGAGAAGACTTGCGAAATTCGTGTTACACTCTCCAATCGAAAGAAACTTTGGGTCCAGCAACGAGATACAATTCAGGGAAGGGAAAAATTGCCTCCTGTTACGACAGTTTCTCAACTGTGTTTACTCTCTCTCTCTCTCTCTCTCTCTCTCTCTCTCATATTTTCTCTTCTATTCTCTGGGTAGGATAGACACATGTTAATGAAGTTGAACAGAATTCGTTTAAAGAAATAACGAAAATGTCCTGTGAATGAATATATGCAAATATAACGTTTTGTTCTGGTAAGTAAATAACTAGTTTCAATGACTTAAATGTAAAAATTTGTAGCACATGATAAAACTGGGTGTGCGTGTGTGTGGTGTGTGTGTGTGTGTGTACACACTAGGATATATACGTTAGACATCGACGCAATTCATGTATTCATGAGACGGGCGAGGAATCCAGGATTATACTAAATCTCTCGTTTTCCGTTTCCTACAATATTTGGTGATGCAGAATAATTATTTGTATGAAAGATGAGTGTTCTTCTAAAAGAATAACTAATTTAAGAAATATCACACATGTGTGAACCTTCATTGATCAATTGCTTCTATGGTGTGATCTATTCTTTAAGTGGAGATGCAGTATAACAATAGTCTAATGCAATTCTGCTTGTGTTGTATAATTTACTGACATTTTTTTTTATCGATTTGTGATATTTATTTGTTAAATTATTTTTCCTTCTAATGATTGATCTCTTCTTTATTTCCCATTGCCTCCTGTTACTACTATCAAATAGGCAGCATATTCTTTAGAAGCTTCAATTTCAAATCGATGGCCCCTATGGTTTTGTTCTGTAGAAAAGGGGTTGATCTTCTAAATAATAATAATAATAATAATAATAATAATAATAATAATAATAATAATAATAATAATAATAATAATAATAATAATACCCTTTTACAATAAAACTCTCAAAAAAGACCAGAAATTAGTTTTCTAAAAACAGAATAAATAATTAAATCCATTGCCAGTTAAACTAAATTAGAAAAAAGTTTTGGTTAATATTAAATATATTTTATATTTAATCACCACAAAGTTAAGATATCTTTCTATACAATTTTATAAGAAAATTCTTCCCCAGTGAAACTCACTTACAATAAGTTTTACTTGTCTTTAAGAATATTTTTTCCTTAATCCCAGCATTTATAAAGGAAAGGGCAGTTATTATTTAGGAATTATAAAATAGCGATGATCATCCATCCTTGTTTTATTTATTTAATCAAAATAAAACAATTAGAGACTTTGAATATTTCCCAGTAAACTACCACGACTTGATTTTACTGAGATGAGGATGTTGAGATGGCAATGTGGACTTTCCAGAAAGGAAAAAGTTAGGAACGAACATGTTAGAGGCACTCTCAAAATAGCGCCAGCATCAAGGAAGGTGAGGGAAAGTAGACTCAGATGGTATGGACATATAAATAGACGAGAGAAGACCACCCAATAAGGAAGATGATGGATAAGGACTACCGGGTGGGAGAAGGTTAGGTAGACCGAAATTGCGATGGATTGACTGTGTGAAGAGAGATATGAAGGAGTTGGGAATGAGCGAGGAGAATGCACTGGACCGACGGAAATGGAAGAATGTGCAGAAGAATCATTACAGCGACCCCAAATAGGGACAAACTTGTAGAGAAAGAAGAATAAGAAGAAACTACCACGACTTGGAGAGCCATTTCATATTCATGGTAACCATTCTGAAGGCCTAAATGGTAGGAATTAGCGCGTAGTAGCTACCTCGGCAGCGCTATTTACCCAGTTGATGAGAAGGATTACAAGCAAACACTAATGCGATATTCAGGTCACAGTAATACGCCCAGGGTTCAGGGGTCAGGCTTTCTATATCTCCACTTTAGTGGGAAATGTTACTAGTCCTCTCTCGTTTCCTCTGTGGCTCTTACGCATTCTGTTTACAAGCCTGGCCGCCGGGATAGGAGGAAATTTTTCTTTTTAATTTGGTTGGGGTGGGGAAGGTTATTTTCCTGGCTGAAATTCAGGACAACTCGTTGAGTATATACCAGAGAAATATGCATTAAATTTGCTTTTTCTCCCTCTATTGATAATTATAATAATTACTGAACGATTGTACTTTTATCAATATTCCTTGTAAAAACTTTTTAATGTGGGGAGGGGGGTTATTCTCTTTTCTGAAATCAATGAAAACTCAATGAGTGGAAAACTCATAAGAATTTACATAATTATAGTTGTTATTCCCCTCAATATTGACAATGGTAATAAGATCATTACTAAATTATTGCATTGTCACCAATGTTCTCAATATATTTCTTTAAGTTTGCAGGGTTATTTTCATGCCTGAAATTCTGGATAACTCGATGAGTATAAAACTGAAAACTGTGCAAATTAGAGCTGCTTTTTCTTTCTCTATTGTTACTTGTAGTGAGATAATTACTGAATAATTGTTTTGTCATTAGTATTCATGATACAAAACCCATATTCTCCGATGGACTGACGGTGTTTAAATCTATTTTTGTTGACAGTTTTAATGGGATTATTACAGAATAGTTGCATTTTGACAATTATTCCTAATGCAGCACACATATTTCCAGTAGCCTAACAGTATTTATCTATTTTTTCGACATTTGTAATGAGATAATAACGACATAAATGAACGATTGAAGCAGAGGGTAAGTAATACGATGATTAAAGAACAGAAACCAATTAATTGTTTACATCACAGAAGCGCTTACTTCGAGAATACTCTAAAAAAATAAAAAAGTAAAAGCTATGAAACAAAATAATGAATATTTTTAGATTAAATTCAAGAACTGATATTTAAATTCGGCGTACTTATGTCATTTAATTATTGTATTGGATGTTTGTGGTTCAAACACAAGGATTTAGGCTGGTTTCGCCCCTCTAGAGCCTAAGTAAGGTGAAGGAAACTTTCTCTCGTTGCTACTGTATTTATTCCACCTCAGAGACTCAGAGTCTGTCTTGCTATCCCTTATGTTGTATATATGATAGAAACACGTTTTCCTCTATCATGATATAATGTATACCTTTTTAATTAATATGACAGGTTCTGCAGAGTAATTGAATAGAAATGCTAGCATATAGATTTGGTTATTTTTTCCATATGATAATTGTTTTTAGGTTTAAGAGCTAATAGGTTTGTAATGCAACTTTTTTTACAAAGAAAGAGTTTTGATATTGAGAACATGAACGAAAGAGAGAGTGTAATTATGCAATAATACATTTTAAAATATATGCGTGTTTTATATTGGACTTCATCTATTTCATGGTAATTAGTAATATGATTTTAGTTTGATCTGTCTTTATTCATCGGTATTTTTATTTTTTTCTTCCTGTATTTTCCATTATAGAAGCTGCATCGATTCTCAGTAATGGAGGCCTGTAAACATACCTGAGCCTCTGTGCACTTAACCCAGCGAGAGACTTTTAATTAAATGTTGAAGTTAGTTTATTACACAAACAAGGGTAAGTACTGTGCATTGTTTCCTTGATTACGTAAATGAGCAGTTTTCCGAATGGAGTATTATATTACAGCCAGAGGCAACATAAATATAAAGGCCCTCATTGTCTGGAAGGTAACTCTGTTCTTGTAAGTGCTGTTTATTCATCTCTTAAGAAATTGTGAGGAAAATATATGAAAAGTTTGTTGTTAAACAGCTATGTAAATCTAATCGTTTGATTCATAAGTGGCGATGCCATTGTCTTCTTCAGAGTAATTCTCTGTTGACTCACAAGACTACCTTGGGTATGTAATATCTCGCACACAACAGTTTCTTTCAAAACTTAGTCAAAACAGATTTCCTGCCATTTCTTTTTATATAGTCTTAGCCACAGTAATCAATAATTATCTTTTAAAGTAATTTTTTATATGTTTATTTTTTATCGACTGGCATCGTCCATCAAAGTACATCTGTTCATATCTCTTGTGTTTTGCTTTTAGCTATTCAGTGGTGACTGTTAAGTCGAGTAAATAAATATCTTAACATTATACTAGCCCTTTAAGTTAAGTTCATTATGACTGTTTTAATTCCTGGTTTATTGTGTTCTCGTAATTCTATGAATCCCTAATGATAGAAAAGGAAAATAATTATGTTTCCATATTTCAATTTCCCTTTGCTCAATAGTTTTTTTCTGTATTGTCATTTGTATGAATGATTGTTTACTCTAACATATGATAGCCTACTTTACATATCATTCTCGAATATAGTTAGAACAATTATTAAAGCATGAATGAGAGAATTCTCGCTTTGTACGAGGTTGAAAAAAGTGATTAAAAGGTACGAAACTTACCACAACGAACACTCAATAGTTTTGTCATTCATTCCTTTTCATGGAACTAATTCAAGCGCCCATTCGATTTAGGAAAAGATTTGCGATAAATGGAAAAATCATTAAGTGTAGTTACAATTTAAATGATCTCTGTGAAAGGGGATATAATCCGGCCTAGTGAATGATGACCCGAACTTTAATGAACGATGCAAATCCTGGTCCAGTGGTACACGGGCGAAACGGGATCCCCTCTTTAAAATGTGGAAGGGATTGCACTGTCAGAGGCCTTTCACGATATCCATTGGTTAGTTTAGAACGGGTGTTTTGAATGCCTCCGCTTTTAAATGTGTGATTGATTTCGGGGCTTAAATACTCGTCTGAAAACGAACAATCGTTTTTTTTTTTTTATTTTGATGGAGGGGACTGTTTCTGTTGATCCTTCTTTATTTTTCGATTACAGCCTGTAAATGAAAAAACTGAGAGCATTTGGTTAAAAAATCGTATGGGTTACTTACCACTGTTGTAGTGATAGTCATCTCATCTAGAAATTAGAGGGAATTATCGATTCATTCATTTATGTTTTATTTTTATGCACCTGTTTGTTTACCCCATACATAATTGTGGACTAAACAGTATTACAAATACCTGCACTTTGTTACATTAATATTTTCTTCTGTTCAATGTTCAGTTCTGAATGGCATGATGAATGATGAATGCCTGATGGATGAAACCGTGGGAATGAATTATCTCACATAACTACGACCTATAAGAGATGCTGATTTGTCTGTCAAGTTCCTCCAGTATTATCAGCCATTATTTTTGAGCTAGTGTTTTTCCTACAAAATATCAACTAATATTTTAGCTCTCGTTCCAATTGTATCGAAGTAATGATCGATTAAATTTTTACAGTTATTACCAACAATAATGAAGACACCTCTTACATTGCATGTACAAAAACAAATTTCCATCAGTGTTTCCTTGGTCTATATTTTCCCATAATTTGGAAAATAATGCTTAGGTATGGATAATTTTAGCTATAAATGCACCATTTTAAACACTTTTATCAGTTTATATCTTATTGGAATAACTAGAAACTGTCAATGAGTAATATACAAATTAATAATAAAAGAATTTAGTTTGTAGTTTATTATATAATAATTTATTAGACTTAAGCAGCATTCAGAATCTTGGTAACATTAGATATGATTCTGTAATTCCCCATACACCAACTAGTGCTTATATATTACGACAGTGCCATAACAGTACTTTTAAATCATTGCTTTTTAACCTGAGAGAAGAGAGAAGGCTGGTGCCAAGACCTCAGTTAGTTGAAATAATAACAGATTTTACTTCAGCTACAATCAAGCTTCATGGTAACATCAGATATAATTCTGAAATTCTTAATATACCTAATAATGCCTGAATATTACAATACTACCATAACAATGCTTTTAAATCCTTTATCCTGAGAGAAGAGAGGAGGCTGGTGGCAAGACCTCATATCTAATGGTCTCCTAACAAGGCGAGAAACCTTTGTGTCTCGTCAGTGTCAGGGAATCTTTCCTCCTTTTAGGGAGATATTTTTCCCTTAGCGAACAATGTTTCTCTTGCATTACTGCGCGCTTGCGTGCTCGTTTGTATTTTTTCTGTACTTTGGGAAAAGGATTGAGAGAGAGAGAGAGAGAGAGAGAGAGAGAGAGAGAGAGAGATGAACATTTTTTGCTCATTACTGCTCATTTAGGATGGTGTATTTCATCTCCTCTGTTGCTAAGGGCATTTTATATCTCATTTAATCTCCCGAGAGCATTATGGGTGATTAATTCTCCACCTAATGAAGCTGATGTCTGTTTAGGAAAGAAAGATGAATTATGGGAATTTTTTTTCTTAATAAGGTGGTTTTTACTATGATGATGGTGCGATAAAGAAATACTTCAACTGAAAGGCAGAAATTAACATGAATTCGACATAAATGATATAATCGTAGATATTTTCCCTATAGGAGAACGATGTAATTTAACGAATTCAATTCTCGATTTCAGGCTGATTAATTTTTACAGAATTACATCACATTTACGATCATCTGAAAGCTAAAGTTATTACGATTTTAAGGCTAATTAGAAAAGCAAAAAAATTTTTCACTAGATTCGTAACATCACAGTTAATCATTAAAGAATAATAAAAAGTATGACTTCTATAAAATGATAGTCACCAAATGAAAGTTTTTTTCTATTTTTCCAGGCCTATTTCTAGGTTAGGAAGACTTTTGAAGCAAGTAAAAAAAAGTGAAAGCAAAATTGCGAAAAGCTGAAAGGGATGAAAGTGGATATAGACATAAAATAATACGAACGGGTGAAACGAAAAGAGAATTAGCGAGGGGGAGAAATTCCCGAATGAAAGAAGAAATAGTTCGGAATGATATGAAATATGTTTTCGAATGTGTATTTACATTTCAAAGGGTCTTTGCGTCTCGTTTTTAAAATAGCAATTAAGCAAAGTTTGCCTTCGGGATTTCTTTTCATCTAAAGAAACTATCTAATTCGCTTTGCATAATTCACTGCTCAGGGAGAAGCGCCTCATAAGTTTACCATTTCAGACGATTTTTGTCTTAAATAAGTTGTAACCGATATAAAGATTTGTGAACCATAACAGAGAACACTTTAATAAGAAAAGTAATGTTATATAAAAAAACTTAAAACTTATAATAAATTAAAAATCAAATTGTATATTAAACATAATTCCGGTTTCATCGACAGAAATTGGGAGAAATGATTAATTATTCATGAAGCTTTGGAAATAGCTGCCCGGGGAGGCCTTTCATCATGACAGTGAATTGTGCCTTTTTCAATAATTGTCAGATGGGAATTATGAAATGATTCTATTTTATGCTCTCTCTCTCTCTCTCTCTCTCTCTCTCTCTCTCTCTCTCTCTCTCTTCTCTCTCTATCATGACAATGAATTGTGCCATTGTCAATAGTTGTAATATGGGAATTTATGATTGAATGCTATCCTCTCTCTCTCTCTCTCTCTCTCTCTCTCTCTCTCTCTCTCTCTCTCTCTCTCTCTCTTATGACAATGAATTGTGCCTTTTTCAATAGTTTTCATGTGGGAATTTATGAATGAATACTATTCTCTCTCTCTCTCTCTCTCTCTCTCTCTCTCTCTCTCTCTCTCTCTCTCTCTCTCTTTCATTCCATCTGTCTGTGAACAATAACAGCTCCTCTCATGCTTGGCAAAGCCAACCGATCTACATATATATCCAATAGGTGCCTCGGGAGTGACAACAAATTTGAGGCAAATAATCTAACAGCTGTGGGAGTGATCAAGCCATTTTACTGGCAAACGGTAGATTGTTTTCACATACTAAGCGTCAATTACTTGGAGCGATAATTGATTTTCATAGACATCCCAGAGTCCGTCGTTTCCATTCATTGTATCGAACAATTGTCCTGTCGCCCATATGATAGTGGTTATGTTATTTTAATATTGATAATGGTCATTCATGGCTCATAAATTTCAGGAACAGTGTTAACAGTGTTCGTTTTTGGGCGTTGCTAAGTTATATATATCCTAATTTATTGCTCTTTGGTTGATATGGTGGAAGCAGTTTATATATTGGAATATATTCAATGATTAAATGCAAATGAACTTCACAGAAACGAAACCTAATATTTCCCTCTGATAATCTTTTACAAATACAAACATTAGACAGAAAACTATTATGATATATAGAAGAAAACTATTCTTAAAACATTATTTAAAGCACAGCAAATAAACTGTTAACACCTGAAACAAAGTATTTCAAGTTCTCCTAATTAACCAAACACAAATTAGGTGTTGTTCACCAAGTGGCACATGAGCACTTAAGAAGCCAGTGACATAAGTCAAGATATTTAGAAAGCCATCAGTCTGCATTGTAAATTCGCTTGTTGTGTAAATCCTGTTGTACTGTAAACCAGGCTGTACCGTAAATCTGCTTTGGCGATGTAATGCATAAGTAAATATAGTCAAACAGTGTTTACAACCTTTTTGGAGCGATAGTGATAGATATAGAGGTAGGTAGGTAGGTAAGCACACAGAGAGAGGAGAGAGAGAGAGAGAGAGAGGGTAGAGAGAGAAGAGAGGGCGAGAGAGAGAGGAGAGAGGGGAGTGTGTTTGTGTTGGTGGGTTGGGGGAGGGGAGTTTTTTGGGTGGGGGAGTGTGTGGAAGAGAGAGAGAGAGAGAGAGAGAGAGAGAGAGAGGATGGTGTACTATTTAGTATATATGAAAATATTTATAAATGGCATACTTTCCAACACTAGTTTGAATTTAATAGACTACCTTTCGTTATTTCTTATAAATATTCTTTGTTTAACATTTCATGTTGTACAGGTAATATTCATGATTTCAGACGTATTACTTAATATGGAGGCAGCATTGTGAGTAATATTTGAACGGGACTAGACTGAAGCGACCAAATAAGATTATTTCCATTGTATTTGTTGAGAGAAATTTGACATTTCAAGTTGAAACTATCCAGTGTTTCTCACATATTCCCGAGAACGAAAACATGAGAAAAGACAAACTATTAAAGTTGTTAACAGTAATAAAATTAAAACTCCAGGACGAAAGATCAAAGCGAATTGTAAATTTCAACTCATCTCTTTTTCTTAAGAGGAAAGTCAAACGTTGATGAATAATCTAAACGTTTCTTAATTGCAAACTGAAGGAGTCAGCGATTTCAGAGGTGGGTTTAATGAAGAGTGAATTCCTTCGTTTGGAGAGATCTTCCTACCGGACTTCTCCCAAGAAACTCAGTTTGTCCCACAGAATAAATTTATTCAATCTCTTCAGAGCTGTTTTCAATTCCAGTTGACACGTCCTCACTCGGGACACTGAGTTTGGTATTTATTTAATTAATTTTTATTCCATTAGTATCTTTAGTATCTTATTCAGATTGTTTGTTGTCTGTATGGATATCTACGTCTTAAATAGTTGTCAGTATCTGGATGCACTAACATCCTAATTCACATCTTAATCTGAATGCGGACTCTGATATTTCAGTTCCTTGATTTATCTTATATCTTTTAGTAACTTTCTATTTTTT
>NC_087200.1:210413540-210416040 GCF_015104395.2 Macrobrachium nipponense
ACTTCGATTTGTTGGAGGTCGGCAGTCAGCATTATCGTGTTTTCGTCGTCGAGAGGACGACGTGTCGAGAGCGTCCTCACTGAGAAGCAACAATGGCGTGTTTTCGTCGTCAAGAGGACGACGTGTCGAGTGCGACCTCACTGGGCAGCAGCAGTGACGTGGTTTCGTCAAGTGGTCGAGGAGGACTTCCATACTGCATCTGAGGACGAGATGGTTGTTGTATCAACTCTGTCTTGATCGTCCAGCATTCGAGGAGGATGTCCATATTGACTCCAAGGACGAGATGGTTGTCGTATCGGCTCTATCTTGATCGTCCGGCATTGGACTGTTGTCTTCATTGTTTGAGGAAGTGTCCCCGTTTTGCTCTTAGTATCATTATGCTGCTTCAGTGTCAATTTTAGTTATGTATTACGCTGCCTATTTCTATTTATATATTTAGATTGTTATTGCCCTTATACAGCCTATTTTGTGATTCCGTCTTTTTATTATTTAGATTGTGATTTTTCATGGCTTTGTTATTGAAGGGTGGATTTTATGGTTTCTTAGACTGGTTTGAAATATTAATTATTATTATGTTAGTTTGTAATTTTTTTTTGAGTTTTTGCCACCCAGAACCTTGACTCGCTGTACATAATGTATTTAACATCATGTAAAATAAATTAATTTTAAGGTAACTTTTTTTGATTTTGTTATGCTCCTCCCTCCTTTGTTTGTCACCTGTCATCAGTCATTACAGCCCAATTGCTTATTATTTTTAAGAACCTGTCTATCTCGAGAGTCGAGATCGTAATATTGGCGACCTTAGGCCAGGGTTGGTTCTGTTTTGGCTGACGGGAGTGTGGCAGCATCGGGGAGGAGGATTTTGTTTGTAAAATAAAATTAATAATAATAATTTTTTTTTTTTTGTTTAGGTGGGGAGGTGTTAGGAACAATCGTTTACAATTGTTCCCTTGGTAGATTGTTGCCTCCTTTGTTTTTGTTTTTTAATTGCTGGCGAGTTGACGTCTGGTGGATGGCGTCAAACTTCGTCAGTCAGGTTCTGGAGGGCAGAACAACCAGTCAGTCAGTCAGTCAGAGGCAGTCAGGTATAATTATCTGTGGACCAGCATGAGGCAGCGTCAGGTACTGGATACTGGTTATTTGGTTGAAGTCGTCGTTTGGTGGAGTATAACTTCGAGTTGGAGGTCGGCAGTCAGCATTATCGTGTTTTCGTCGTCGAGAGGACGACGTGTCGAGAGCGTCCTCACTGAGAAGCAACAATGGCGTGTTTTCGTCGTCAAGAGGACGACGTGTCGAGTGCGACCTCACTGGGCAGCAGCAGTGACGTGGTTTCGTCAAGTGGTCGAGGAGGACTTCATACTGCATCTTAAGGACGAGATGGTTGTTGTATCAACTCTGTCTTGATCGTCCAGCATTCGAGGAAGGATGTTTCCATGATTGTCCTTACCAAGGACGAGATGGTTGTCGTATCGGCTCTATCTTGATCGTCCGGCATTGGACTGTTGTCGTCATTGTTTGAGGAAGTGTCCCCGTTTTGCTCTTAGTATCATTATGCTGCTTCAGTGTCAATTTTAGTTATGTATTACGCTGCCTATTTCTATTTATTATATTTAGATTGTTATTGCCCTTATACAGCCTATTTTGTGATTATTCTTTTTATTATTTAGATTGTGATTTTTCATGGCTTTGTTATTGAAGGGTGGATTTTATGGTTTCTTAGACTGGTTTGAAATATTAATTATTATTGTTAGTTTGTAATTTTTTTTGAGTTTTTGCACCCAGAACCTTGACTCGCTGTACATAATGTATTTAACTCTTGTAAATAAATTAATTTAAGGTAACTTTTTGATTTTGGTTATGCTCCTCCCTCCTTTGTTGTCACCTGTCATCAGTCATTACAGCCCAATTGCTTATTATTTTTAAGAACCTGTCTATCTCGAGAGTCGAGATCGTAATAATATAAATATATATATATATATATATGATATATATATATATATATATATATATATATATATATATATATATATATATATATATATATATATATATATATATATATATATATATATATATATATATATATTTATATATATATATATATATATATATATATATATATATATATATATATATATATATATATATATATCTAGTAGGTGAAAAGAGGGGGAATGGCTAATAATATGTTTAAAGTGTCATATATGATAGTGAAGTCACATAGCTCTCCTCGCTTAGAGACAAGAGGTGGTGCAGTACAAGTTCACTTGGAGAAAAAGGTATTTGCTGAACAAGCAACTCGACTCAGAGATCATTCCCCGTTCGTGAGGCATGTACAGGCCTACTAGTTTAGGGTACTTGTGGAAGACGCATTCTTTGAGACGAACGAGAATAGATCAAGTGGTTGCTCCGAGTGTCGGGAGAAAACGCCCATCGCAAAGGTAGGACACATTCTGTAAAAAAAAAAACAAAAAAAAATTAGAAAACTGTTACCTTTTGA
>NC_087200.1:210421040-210448540 GCF_015104395.2 Macrobrachium nipponense
CATAACACATGGGCAGTGCCAGTAATCAGATACAGCGCAGGAATGTGGAATGGACGAAGGCAGAACTCCGCAGCATAGATCAGAAAACCAGGAAACAAATGACAATACACAAAGCACTACAACCCAAGAGCAAATACGGACAGACTATACATAACACGAAAGGAAGGAGGGAGAGGACTACAAAGTATAGAGGACTGCGCCAACATCGAAAACAGAGCACTGGGGCAATATCTTGAAAACCAGTGAAGACGAGTGGCTAAAGAGTGCATGGGAAGAAGGACTAATAAAAGTAGAACGAAGACCCAGAAATATACAGAGACAGGAGAAAGACAGAAAGAACAGAGGACTGGCACAACAAACCAATGCACGGACAATACATGAGACAGACTAAAGAACTAGCCAGCGATGACAATTGGCAATGGCTTACAGAGGGGAGAGCTAAAGTAGGAAACTGAAGGAATGATAACAGCGGCACAAGATCAGGCCCTAAGAATCAGATATGTTCAAGTACGATAGACGGAAATAACATCTCTCCCATATGTAGGAAGTGCAATACGAAAAATGAACCATAAACCACATAGCAAGTGAATGCCCGGCACTTGCACAGAACCAGTACAAAAAGAGGCATGATTCAGTGGCAAAAGCCCTCCACTGGAGCCTGTGCAAGAAACATCAGCTACCTTGCAGTAATAAGTGGTACGAGCACCAACCTGAAGGAGTGATAGAAACGATCAGGCAAAGATCCTCTGGGACTATGGTATCAGAACGGATAGGGTGATACGTGCAAACAGACCAGACGTGACGTTGATTGACAAAGTCAAGAAGAAAGTATCACTCATTGATGTCGCAATACCATGGGACACCAGAGTTGAAGAGAAAGAGAGGGAAAAAATGGATAAGTATCAAGATCTGAAAATAGAAATAAGAAGGATATGGGATATGCCAGTGGAAATCGTACCCATAATCATAGGAGCACTAGGCACGATCCCAAGATCCCTGAAAAGGAATCTAGAAAAACTAGAGGCTGAAGTAGCTCCATGACTCATGCAGAAGAGTGGTGATCCTAGAAACGGCACACATAGTAAGAAAAGTGATGGACTCCCTAAGGGGGGGAGGGGGGGGGGGGCAGGATGCAACCCGAACCCCACAACTATAAATACCACCCAGTCCGAATTGGAGGACTGTGATAGAGCACAAAAAATACAATAATAAATAATAAATACTTGACCATGAAAGTCACTTCACCTCCATTGAGTATGGCAAGGAAATAATTCGTTATTTCTAATCTTTGTTGGATTCCCAATTGGTATGAACATTGACTTCTCTCCAGCCTCGTAATGACATCGCGTTCATGCACGAAACACCTTTATATCTTTTATAGTATATCCTGACAGGCACTTCGCCTCCTATTGAGTAAGGCAAGGGAAGTATCCAATATAGTCAGTTTTTGGCCTTGTGGATTTAGAGCTGGCACGAGGCTAGGTACTCGCAAGTGAGGTACAGTTTGACAGAACAATATCTATTATTTTTTTGCAAGGAGGCTTATTCTCTGGGTATTTTTCCTTACAAATGATACAAATATGAACCCACATAGGAGATTAATGAAGCATACATGCCGGTTTTAAGGAAAATAATAGATAATAATCTGATAAAAGTACCACACCTACGAGTATGTAGCTCTAAATCCACAAGGCCAGAGGTTATAATGATGGCAGACTTCCCTTGCCTGTTTCTAATATTTTTTTCTTATATGTCCTGATAATACAGTCTCTCTTCCAGTGCACTTTCTGATAATTTGCTAGTATTGGTTCAGAAAAATTACTAAATGTTATATCAAAGTAACGTATATCCTTCTCAGTAGTTTGTACTTTAAATTTTTAAAAACTATGTTTTTCTGATAAATTGCTTGTCTTCTTTCTGTATTTCCTATTACCTACTGTCACTTCCTTCAAATGAACACTATGTCCTTTGAAACCTTGAATTTTAATTCAATAAGTCCAGTGGGCTTGTTCTATATGTCAAACCTTTCTTCTATCTATTTTGATCTAGTCAAACAATTTTCAAGATTGCTATTGAGGGTGGTGGTGTAATAGCTAAACCTATCCCCGTACATCACTACTGCCGGATAAGGAATGGACTCCTGTCTACTTAGATGACCAAAAGGCTGAAGGATCTGAAGAGTCCAATTTCAGAGTACTCGAACATTACTGAAGTTTTCCCGATCCCTTTTAGGGAATATTATAGTGGTAAACCTGAGTTATCCACCCACAGGGTCAAGCCAATTGGAAAAGGAGCTTCCGAGAAGGAATGAAAAAGGTAAGATGATGATTTTGGGAAAATAGGAATATTTGTGAGTGGTATCGTAATGTTACCCCTATATTCCCAGTTAAAACATAAACAACAACCAAATAATAAACCATCAAAGCAGTCCGGCTAATCCCCAATTCCAAAATATCATAGTTTACAAATGGTAACTCACAATGATTCGAGAGTTACTCTACAAGTGCTTACGAGGCGGAAGCTGGGACTAGAGACACCACTCATTGGAAAACGGAACGCAGGACAACGTCCGAGAGAGAAAGAGGGAGAGAGAGGGAGAGAAAGTAAGGAGGTTGGGGAGGGGTAATAGAAGGAGTCAGAAGGTACGGTTTACATGGATACTATATTACTAAGTAGTAATAAATATCTAAGAATATTTTCGTACTTGTTACGAATCGGGCTAAATTTTTGTAGACTTAATAAATTATTTACATTATATCCATGAATCCATTCATGAAGAAGGAATGCTGGCACTTGACAACAAATAGGGTAGAGAGAGAGAGAGAGAGAGAGAGAGAGAGAGAGAGAGAGAGAGAGAGAGAGAGAGAGAGAGAGAGAGAGAGAGAGAGTAGTCGAGCTAAGCATATTGTTAGGCAATATATATTTCGATGAGGGAATTAATGGCTCTACGATCCTTGTAATAATAAATGATAATATAGATACGATGGAATGTAGATACATGATAATTTCTATTTATTATTACGGTTTAAAATAATAATCACAAGCTAAAGAAGTTGTTTTTTTTTAATAATAAGGTAAATGCTGCATTCAGCTCAGTAAATGTACAGAGAAAAATTGGAATGCTCAGACAAAAGAAACAAAGTTATTTCGATCTCCAGAGACGTAGAGGTGTCTTTTTTGCCATCAACATTGCACTCTATTTAATACTGAAGCAGCCTTAACACTGAAGCTTTGCACAGATCTGGGATATATTGTAAAAATTCTATTACATTTTTGTTCTGTTTTTTCATCTGCAACATCGTGAATTCTCAAGATCATTTTAGAATTTTCACATTTCCTGGAAAGATAAAACTGATGTTTGTAGTTTTATTCTAGTTCACAATTTGACGTTAGTGTTTAATGGTGGTTTGTGTTTTTTTTTCTTAATCTAATATGCATTATTTTTCATGCTTCATATTTAACTACGCTGTTAAGGTATAATGTTGCCTCCACAAGATTTAATTATGTTTTCATGCCATATAATTTCAAATACTTTTTATTATTAGTAAAAGCAATTAATGGATTATTATGTATAATGCGTCTGTATATATGTAGTTTGTAAGTTTTGTCAAGCTTAATACGACTTTAATACTCATAATGTCATGTCATTTCAGAACGAAAAGGGTTTGAATTTGTGTTAAAAGGAATGATAAAGCATTGTTAAAATCATATGTAATCCGTAAGAATAAGTATTTAATTTAACATTTTACTCTTACTTAGAGGAGTTAATTAACTATATTCAACGATATAATATATTCAGTGTTGTATTTTTTATTTTTATAGTATGTATTGTAGGAAAACTAGTCTCGTTAATTATTATTATTATTATTATTATTATTATTATTATTATTATTATTATTATTATTATTATTATTATTATTATTATTATTATTATTATTATTCATAAGATGAAACCTATTCATATGGAACAATCCTACAGGGCCATAAACTTAAAACTCAAATATGGCTTACATTTCCTAGCTTTTACTTTTAATGAAATAATAATGATAATAATAATATTTTTATGATATTATTAATACTAACTGTTCTTCATATTTAAATATAAACATTTCCCTAACCCTAATATAGTATAATAAAAATAGAGGTTGATCTAGAGATAATCAATTTGAGAGAATTCAAAAAAACATCAAAACCCAGAGGCTCTCCCGTCAAGGACTTTTGAAACTCTTTTCCGAGAACTTTTTACTCTCCACTCCCTTTCCCTATTTCGCCGAAAGACACTTTCTTTTTTTTTTTTTCTTTCAGAAAATCCCTGTTGCCAGCCGTAGGAGATAAAAAAGTATACTTGTATGGAAGCTTGAATGTCAAGCCAGTGGCCGTTGTGGGCTTCTTCCATATGAATAGGGTTAAATGTGTTGAATATTCTATTTGGTTATTTACAGCATAATTTTCGAAACACGAAATATCTCTGCTATCATCTCCATATACCTGATCATGTAATAATTATATTTCTTTACAAATTTCATTCTCTTACAGTAGTATTACAGAATCCTTTGCATAAACAAATCTATTCTCCAGAACCCCTCCAGCTCTGGACGACTTTCTTCTTTCACCTGGAATGATTCGCGCCTCCCCTGGAAACACCTTCACACGTCTCATGGCCATTTTGACGCCTCTGACCTAAAAGCATTTCCTGTTCAGGGATCCCTGAACCCTTCCTCTGTTCTCTTCCATCCCTGACTGACCCTTGACTTTGTTGCTACTGACAGCTGGGACTTTCATCCTACGTTCTTAATTTCTTCTTCTGCTGAATTTTTCGTGGAAGGTATCTGGACAGGAAGGGATAGGCTATGACCTCTAGGGTATATATACTTGGTCAATTTTGTGGATAATAATAATAATAATAATAATAATAATAATAATAATAATAATAATAATAATAATAATAATAATAATAATATAATACGCAATCCATTACAGTTTTGTTCCTACTGCTGGATTAGTAGAATGAAATTGTAGTGGTTGTTAGACTTTTGCCATCAGAATTTACTATCCCCATTGCATGTACAAAACTTTGGAAAAACATAACATCTTTACTTATCAGTGCAAAACAACCACCTTTCTCATTTAATGTGACCAAAAAGGAAATAAAAAATATTGTGGATATCATATCAACTTTGGCTACCGCAACAGTAAAAAAAAAAAAAAAAAAATCTAATTTGATTTTATTGTTGAGCGCATGGAGTCGCTCTCAAATTATATTTCCGTAATTGGGATCCATTTCCATTTATTTGGGAAATACGAGGTTTATCCTCTTCGATCATTTCCCGTTGATGGGAAATATTATCGCGAACTGAGCAAAATGTAGCAAACTTTTTCTACTCGTTAGTGAATAATTTGTCAATGTTATTTTCTAATTTACAATCGACGGAACTGGCGATACAATTTTTAGAATAAATTGCGTAGTATTCTTATTATATTACTAAAAAACATCGAGCAACTGTTGGTGACTATTTAAATGTGTTGGGTTTAAAAATATAACAATGATAGTATGTATTACGTAATTATTGTCAGATGATCGTATCCAGTAGGAGTATGTATGCGTGTGTTTGTAGTTGTGTATTTGTGTGTGTGTGTGTGTGAGAGAGAGAGAGAGAGAGAGAGAGAGAGAGAGAGAGAGAGAGAGAGAGAGAGAGGTACATTCAAGAAGGAAAAATAGTCTGTATGTGTGTGTTCGCGCTTATATATGTGTGCGTGAAGTGTATGTGTGGAGAAACAGTAAGGCATTTATATGTATGAGAGAGAGAGAGAGAGAGAGAGAGAGAGAGAGAGAGAGAGAGAGAGAGACTAAACAACGACAAATATATGATATGTCTACGTTTGTATGTGTGTGTGTGTGTTTATGAGAGAGAGAGAGAGAGAGAGAGAGAGAGAGAGAGAGAGAGAGATGCAATTCCAGAAGGAAATATAGCCTCGACAGATTACTGAATTTTTTGTCCTTTGCTTAGCTGAAATGTTGAGAGTTGTTGACAAGTCGTATCACTCTCAATACAGCTTCGAAGTCTAGAGGGGAAAAGAATACGCTTTCGGAGAGAACACATGACACACGTAGCGGATTATAAACATGATAGTTTAGGGTGATTCCATCATGTTACCGTTATGGTTTGAAAAATTGTGTTTTATTTTTATTTTTTTATTTTGTGTATATTTTACAATCACAAAAAATTTTCAATGATTTTCACTTAGAACAAACTTGGAAAATTAGTCTTGATGTTATGAGCCGATATCTTTTAAGCGAAAGGTTAAAGACCTCGGAAGATACTCTAGAAAACAAACAAAGGATTATTATTTATCCTGAATATATTTTAGATTCTTCCACCTTTCGTTATATAGAAACAAAACTTCCTTGTTGTTACTGCGTCTTCAGACAATTCAGTCAAGCCTTCATGTTCCATTTTCGCAAATGAACGTACAAAATAGGCTGTGCAGAAAGCATAAGAGATGGAGTTGCAGTACAGAAAAATCTTGGACACCTGCTGCACTAAGATATGTTTGATTAGACCTGTTTCCAGAATTTCACTATTTCATTTAAACACACTTATAGATAAAGTAAGTTTGCTCTCCCTTGAATAACGGTTTAGTTTTTTTTTTTTTTTATAAAAGTCCCACCCTGTGTACGTTCTCCTCTTTGTGAAATCCAGTCTTCCAATATACTCTTCCATGCCATCGTCCCTCGTTCCTGGAAAAACCGTTTTCCGGAAAAGGAAAGCACATCTGTCTCGACATCAACTTTTTCCGGTAGCTCTTCATATGACATAAATTATCTGATCTGTCCTCCTCGGAATAGCTGAAAAATGTTCCAAGTCATCTCCTATTTCGGCAGGCGTCTTGTCCATTGATGAATTTAATAAGGCAAAGCATGACAAAACACTTTATGTATTTATGTATGTGAGTAAATGTATTCAAAAGCAAGTTCTCTCGGCGTACAGAAAATAAGAAACAATTCATATTACAATCATCCTATGACTACGAAGAAGAATTCCTCCAAAATGAGCCAATTCATATACGCATGCGCATAGACATTTTCTGGGGTTTCCACTGGGTATAGAAACAAATCCCTTATCGAGCGGCTAATGGAGTTTGTTTCCAAGTAAGTAAATTGCAAAGAACTCATGCAGCCTTCATTCTCGGCGTTTGAGAAAACTGAGTAATAGCCTTAGTCGAGGTAATCAGCTTCGCAAACTCAATTTGCAGGGCACGTGGCTCCTGTTTTACCTGGGAAATTTGATTTCCATAAGGAAAAAGAGGGATTTCCTTTTTAATCTCCACTACTTATGCTTTTTAATTCCTTTTCTCTCCTGCTTTGAACATTAAACGTGCCTGGGATATATGAGAACAGTTCGAATATTAGGAGACCTCTGTAATAAATAATCATATCCTGTCAGTAAATAAAGTTCCCATTTAAGGTTTAACATAATATGTACGTATAGTGAGGTCAGGATTATCAATGAACATCAACCATATGCTTACAGTAGATTAGTCTAGTCAAATACTAAAAGGAATATTGCAGCGAAGAAGGTTCATCGAGAATTCGAGTTGACCATTGCACTGAATATTTAAATTGTGAAGGAAGAGATTTTTCTTTGCGAGACTTTCAAGTTTCGAAAATTAGCTACTTTTTTGTTATACCAACGTTCCAGTTTCTATTCCAGTAGCGTTATCTTTAAACTAGTGTGAATGGTTATATTTCATAAAACGGACGGGTCTGAATGCAATCTCATGAAAGGATGAAAAAATTGTGGTAGATTACTTGATTATCTTTTGAAGAAGGGTTTTTATCTTCTTTCATCATTCTATAATAATTTTCAATATGTTTCTTACTAATTATCGGTACATATGTATCAGTTGAACAATTCAGGATTTGTATTTTTATTTTGTGTATTATTGAAAGACGCGTTGCTTATATATCTTTCTGCCATGCCAACAATTTATTAGAACACTTTCAGATATGAGCGTGTTTGTTCCAATAAACTTACTTTACCAAATTGAAAACAAATTAATATGTAATAATAATCGATAACATTTTGTGTGTGTGTGTGCTTGTGTATGTATGTATGTATGTATATATGAATATTTATTTATTTATTTATATGTGTGTGTGTCTTATGTATATTTGCCAGTTATTGTCTTATACTAAGAAGAACATTAATACATACAGAACTCCACAAATCATTGTTTGGAATCCCCAAACGAGGAATAATAAAAGCAGCTCAAAGCCTTATAAAGTCCCATTTGTCACGACAAAACGTTTACCTGCCTCGCCCCGTTTGTCATTTTTTATTAGTGTCGTGATGGGGACGAGAATTATCGTTGTGATATGTCAGAGGAAAGCGCAGTCGGTCGGTAACTCTTTGCTCCTATCTTGGTTATTTCGCGTGAAAATATTACTCTTAGGTCGACAGCTCAGCTGACTCATAAAATACTGAGGTTGGCAGATCCTGACTTAAATTTCTATTCAGTTAATTTGACGTCTTTTTTAGTTTGGTCAGTATAAATGACAGAAGAGAAAACAAAGCAGCATATTGTATCAAATATTTTCTTCGCCAGTTTATTTAGTATTAATGACAGACAAGATAACAGTATTATAATATATGAACTATTTTCTCTGACTTATCTTCAGTAAGATTACAAGAAAAAAAATTATAAAAATAAATTAATGCAAGTTACTGAGGAGTATTTATGACTCAATAAATTGATATGACAATGGCAGAAAAATTTTATTTTATAATTAATTTCAATAATCATCTTCTGTACTGGATAGATACATATTATTTTCAAATATTAATATAAATCATTATTTCTGAACTGGATGTTCATCGGGACTTGTAAACCGAGGAGGTGTACAAAGAATAGACAAAAAAAAAAAAAAAAAAAAAAAATTTCTTAATGCTAGAAATATTTTTTTTTCTACTCCTGATTCTAGAGATATCAAGTAAGATACAAGCCTTGATTCCCATAAAAAATATGTATTGTTTTCTATGAACTACCACGATGTCAAAATGTTACAAAGGGTTTAGTTGAGAACACTTTGCCTTGCAGATTTCTTCATCAATAGATTTTTTTCGTTTTAATTTTAATTCTAATCCTCATAAATTTGTCTAATAACAGCGTTACTTCTTTTAGGTGTCTATGATGGATGGTCTTATCAAAAGATGAATATGCGGAGTTCCAATTACACATACTATCTATCTATGGTAAATTTAATAAGTTAAAACAATAATTCCGAGTGAGAGAAGAGAGAGAGAGAGAGAGAGAGAGAGAGAGAGAGAGAGAGAAGGAATGCAGTCTGTCAAAAGGAGATTCAGGGAGATTAAGGAAGATTAACGGTCGACGTTTCTCGTTGCTTCCTCCCCTCGGGAACAATGAGAAGGGAACAGAACAGGTGATCTCCCCTTTTGAGCCTCAGTGAAGCCTGAATGCTAAAATCTTTCGCCCCAAATTACTGGAGGTTTTGTCCAGTTCCAGAAGTAGGGACAATTCCCTTTAATAATATTCGTAGGGCAGGACATTATTCCAAAGTGGCATTTCGACATCTGCAGGTGTTGAACTAATTAATCAAACTCACATTAGAAATCTTATATAGTTATTTTTTTGTATATATATTTATACGGAACAATCAATATAATTTTCCTGAGAACATACGTCTACAGTAAATTTTTGCACTCATGTAAAAAATATGATGAAATGCTGAAGGGATAAATGGTCTGTTTCTAATGACAGGGCTTTAAATGACATTGCTGTCAATTACTTATCTATGATATGACACCTTCATACTGCTGAATTTGTAATTACTCACTTCGAAGGTTATTGCGTAATACATCTTTGAACGGTCATAAAAAAAGAAATTTCCCTGAATTTAAATTCCAACTCACGAAGTTGGACTTTACAAATCGAGTTCTTTGAACTGATTTTTTAAGAGCTAATATTTTGTAGAAAGGGGTTAGTTTAAACAATCATAAATTTGGTCTGATTTATAAAATGTTCAGTGAAAATGCAGAAATTAAAAAGAGGTTAGTAAGATAATTAATGAGTTGGTCTAATTAAGAAAATATTTGATATTAAAACAGAAACAATGACGCCAGCATTAATGGAATGTTTTATTTACCAGAATCACAATCATATGCCAAGATTAACTATTTAATCGCGGCTTATATTTTAGCAATTACGGCCTCATTTTTTCCAACGAGATCTGCAAATTTTTATAAATAATTTCCCATTAGAGAGAAATTAGATTAATGTTAGCAATCGTCATTCACGAATATTCTATCATACTTAATCAAAGCGGGAAAAAGCGCGGATTACTACTGGGATTTTGACTAGTATACATACATACATACATACATATATTTCGGATTAAAGGTAGGAACAGTTGGAGGGTGAATGTGAGCAGAGAAATTAGAAATGAATGTCAGTGCTCAAGACTAACGCTGGAGGTTGTTGACAAACCAAACAGCCCTGAGTCACAAGACTTAAGCTCCTTATCTTGTTGGCCTGGTTTTGAATTATGGGGAAGGAAACTAGGCTGGCTTTATTTGTGATATGTTCTGTTATAATTTTAAATTTTGGTGGGACACACCCATGGTATATATATATATATATATATATAGATATATATATATCTATATATATATATATATATATATATATATATATGTATGTATGTATGTATACATACGCACACACACACACACCACACACACACCATATATATACATATATATATATATATATATATATATATATATATATATATATATATATATATATATATACTATATATACTATATATATATATATATATTATATATATATATCTATATATATATATATATATATATCTATATATCATTTATTACTCTGTTAACTTATCGCTTTTATAACAACTAACCTCTTTTATCGTATTTCTTATTACCTTCACTTACTCTTTCAAATGGACATAATAATAATAATAATAATAATATAATAATAATAATAATAATAATAATAATGATAATAATAATAATAATAATAATAATAATAATAATAATAATAATAATAATAATAATAATAATATATGGGAAGGAGACCCTCACGTACACAAGTTTTGTTAAAATGGTTGCTGCTTCAGCACTATTAATCTTGTAGGAGGGTCTTCTCTATTTTTTTCTGATGACGACTTTCCAATGTTTTTGTTGTTGAGATTAAGCTGGCCTTGTGCCAGCACGGGCTCTTACTCCTAGACCAGCCCGTAGAATTCCAGTGACGAGTCCTTCTTCTGTTATCCTGTTGGTGCAGGCTCTCGAGTACGGTCTGGAGAACCCCTGGAGCAGGTTGAGTTTTCATTGGTTCCTGGGAAGGTGACTCATACAGCGAGCGTTTTCGAGTCTTACGGACCTTCTCAGGCGGGGAATATCACGGGAACCTCTTGATTGGCTTCTACCCTGGTATTATTCTCGTAATTATGTGCTTCACGTCCGTGTTGTTCGTCCCAGGGCATGAAGAGCAACCCCTCCCCGCCCGTAGGAGACCTCGCCTGTCTAAAAGGATCTCCTGCCACGCCCAGGAGGGAGCCATTAGGCAGCACGCCCTTACAGTACACCAGCAGAACATCATGAGAGATCACATCATCAGGAATGTCAAAATCATCGGGCGAGCCCCTGACCCACGACGTCTGCGCCTCCTAGAAGCGCTGCTTATTCTTGAACAAAGCCTCCCCTCAACACCACTCAAGAATCGTTCCTGATACTGACGTGTGTGGACAAGGACCGACGCCCCTCCCTCCCAACGAATGTACCAGCGCACATGAGACAAACAACACCGGACGTGAAGCGCATAATTCGACGAGAATAATACCAGGGGTGACGTCACTCGGATAGAAGCCAATCAAGAGGCTCCCGGTGATAACCCCCAACTGAGAAGGTCTGCAAGACTCGTAAACGCCCGCCGTATGAGTAACCTTTCCGGGAACCAATGAAAACCCTTAGAGGTGCTCTGACCGTACTCAAGACCCGCGCATCACGATATAAGGAGATGGACTCGCCACTGGAACCAATACGGGCTGCTCTACGAACAGTTATCGCTTGATAATGTCCTGTGGACCGGAGGAGGAAACGTCGCGTTGGAGAGAGAGAGAGAGAGAGAGAATTATATAAGCAATAATAAATCAAATGACTCAACCGAAATTTTACCATAGGCCCTTTGGTGCGTTGCTCGCCATCTAAGCAACAACGAGAAAACCGTCTCTGAAAGATAGACAAGACTCTTTACAAGATTAATAGTGCTGAAGCTGCAGTCATATTATTATTATTATTATTATTATTATTATTATTATTATTATTGTTGTTGTTGTTGTTGTTGTTGCTGTTGTTGTTGTTGTTGTTATTTTGAAATAAACTTATTTTACTGGGGATGTTGATGCTTTTTGTCTAGCTTTCATGTCTGTTGTAGATTGAGAGAGAGACAGACAGACAGACAGCAGACACACGCACAAACAGAGTTGGGGAGAAAGATAGATTTGGTGGTGTAATGTATATGAATGCAACATCAATCGATTATGTTTCCAACATTTGCATCAGGTGATTATAAAGCTAAACTTCATTGAACTGACAACCGAGAGAGAGAGAGAGGAGAGAGAGAGAGAGAGGACGAGAGAGAGAGAGAAAAGAATAAATTGTCTATATCAACTTTTTGCAACTGAGGATAATTTTGCAATAACCTTATTTACAGGAATAGTACCAGGGTAATGATAAATGTTATTAGTTTAAAAACCATATTAACTATCTTTTTTATTTCCAATTCACAAGGTAAATAAATGAGTAAATGAATAAATAGATAAATAAATATATGAAATTAAAGATATATGGATCTTTTTTAAGGACCCTAACTCCACACTTCCTTTCCTTTAATTGAATCCATTAGATTTCCACTCTAACAAATATAAGAAAAAGAACAAATTAATAAAATTCTCAGCTTCACTGAAATTAAAAAAACGATAAACAATAATGACACATACTTAATGAACCAGCTTGAAAATCCTGAAATAAATTGTTGAAGACATTCGCCCTTTTCTTACCAATTCTGCGCTAATGGAATAACTACGGGAATCTTAAATGGACTTGACATATTTTTACTGAGATTTAAAAAGGTGCTTATTAGGGGAAATGTCCCTATTTTAACTCCCTATGTTGAAATTTCCAAAATGATTAATTTTTGTTATTTCAGAGCATAATATCCCATTTAACCTATGTATAATTTTATTATCAAAAGGGTTTTATTTTTACTAACATTGTATAAGTTAATAAATTCTCAGAATTAGACTTTGTTTTCGGGCAATGAAAATATATTTATAAGTATCATCACCATTATTATTATTATTATTATTATTATTATTATATGGAAGAACCCCACAGGGTCCATAACTTGAAATTCAAGTATCCAAAGAATATGTTGTTCCACTTTGAAAGAAATAACAGAAGTTAAAAAAAGGAAATACAGAAAGAAGAGATAACAATTATTAGAAAAAAATAATAACAAATAAATATGTGGATTATAAGAAAAACATTAAAAGACAAAGAGAATTGCTTTAGGGTTGCAACTGTAGGATTGTATCCTTATATTTCATAATACAAACCTAAACTTCATCTTCGTGTTATCAGAAATTCGTCTGACAGTCATTTTCTTAGGAAGGGAGACAGCAATTAGAAAGATGATAGAAAATGATAGATCATCAGGATAAAATATACATTATTTATATAACGCATTCAAAGAGAAAGGGATGGGAAAAGAACGTCACATAAAAAGTAGCAAAGGAACGAATGAAAGAAAATACCTTCCATGCGAGAACGTGAATGTGGCTGGGAATTTCAGAGAGACTCAGTGTAAAGAATTAAGACGTTTGAAAGGGAAATGAATGGAAAATGAGGAAATTAAAAACACATCAAAATCCGTTGGTATTAAGGGCTTGAGACAGATGATATACGCACGTCTCTCTCTCTCTCTCTCTCTCTCTCTCTCTCTCTCTCTCTCTCTCTCTCTATATATATATATATATATATATATATATATATATATATATATATATATATATATATATATATATATATATATATATATATATATAAATATATATATATATATATATATATTATATATATATATATATATATATATATATATATATATATATATATTATATAAGAAGGATATGGGATTATGCCTGTGTAAAAAAAACGTACCCATAATCATAGGAGCACTAGGCACGATCCCAAGATCCCTGAAAAGGAATCTTAGAAAAACTAGAGGCTGAAGTAGCTCCAGGACTCATGCAGAAGACTGTGATCCTAGAAACGGCACACTAGTAAGAAGAGTGATGGACTCCTATGGAGGCAGGATGCAACCGGAACTCCACACTATATACCACCCAGTCGAATTGGAGGAGTGTGATAGAGCAAAAAAAAAAAATTATTATTATTATTATTTTATTATTATTATTATTATTATTATTATTATTATTATTATTATTATTATTATTATGGACCCTGATTATATACAACAAGCCGTCGATGACCAACGACTTTATATTTAAGCTTCCCGATAATATTATGGTGTTCATTTGAAAGAAGTAGCAGAATATCGTTAAGAAATCAATGGGAAAAAAGATGGATACATTAAAATAAGATATACAGTGATGAACTTATATCCCTTCTAATTTCTAGCTGAACTGACTGACATTACAACAGAGGTAACAAATACGATTTATATATATATATATATATATATATATATATATATATATATATATTATATATATATATATATATATATATATATATATGTTCATTATTTCTATTTGAAGAATTTATACGAAAAAACTTTTATTTTCGCCAGGAACCTAATCACAAATGGATCAAACAGAAGAAACCCACTCCAACCCCACCCCCCCGTCCATAAATCACTATGTTCATCCAGACGAGTAATTAAGCCTCAACGTCAATCAAGCATTTAAAAGTCTGGGCATTCAAATACGTTGCTAACGATGGATATCGTGAACAGCCTCTGACAGAGTGCAATCCTTTCCCTCTTTTCAAAAGAGGGGGTCCCCTTTCACCCGTGTACACGATTTGCGTCGTTCGGGTCATCATTCATTAGGTCGGATTATATCCCCTTTCACAGAGAGCTTTCAAAGTGTAACTACTACTAATGATTCTTACAATTTATCGTGAATCTGTTCCTGAATTGAATGGGTTTTCGTTATGTTGAATTTCGTACATTTGAACTACTTTTGTGAATTTCGATTTCATAATTGTTCTAATTAGTATTCGATGATGAAATATAAAGCAAGCTGTCATATGTCGGGACAAACAATTACACACTTATAACAATAAAGAAAAACTATTAAATAAATGTGATATGAAAGCAGCAAATATATTATAAAGACTTTATCAACAGAAAGAGAATGAACTACAAATTTTAGGCAAGAGGATATCCCCCCACCCCACCCCACACCCCCCTCACACACAAACCTTACCCTTAAAAGACTACGAAATGACAAACATTCCTTTTCTATCACGAAGCCCTGAAATCGAATGCGTAGGAGCTACATAGGAAGCGAGAGATGAATAGAAACGTTTTTCGACTAAAGTGGAGATATGGAAACTTGACCCCTAAATCCAGGGCGTATTATTATCACCTGAATATGGCATTAGTATTTGCTTCTAATCTTACTCATCAACTGGGTAAATAGCGCTACCGAGACATATACGCGCTAATACACACCACTTAAACCTTCGTAGTGGTGTCACGATATGATATAGCTCTCCAAGTCGTTGTAGCTCACTGGTAAATATTTCAAGTCTTATTGGATTTATTTTGGTTAAATAAAAGATTTTAAAAAATGATATTCCTAGCTATTTTGCAATTCCGTTTTGAGAATAATTACTAAATACCTACTTTTTCCAAGATAAAATGCAGGGATTAAGGGAAAACTATACTAAAAAAAATTAAACATTTTTCTAAGTGAGTTTAGCTGGCAAAGATTTTTATTAATCATTCTGTTCATAGAAAGATAAATTAACTTTGTGGTGATTAAAGATAAAATGTACATAATGTTAATTGAAACTTTTTTTTAAGTGAGTTTAACTGGCAATGGATTTACTTATCTATTCTGTTTGTAGAAAGATATTTCTGGTCCTCATTGTGCGTTTTTGTTATTATTATTATTATTATTATTATTATTATTATTATTATTATATTATTATTATTATTATTATTATTATTATTATTATTAATTTATTTATTTATTATTATTTTTTTTTTTTGCTCTATCACAGTCCTCCAATTCAACTGGGTGGTATTTATAGTGTGGGTGGGTTCCGGGTTGCATCCTGCTCCTTAGGAGTCCATCACTTTTCTTACTATGTGTGCCGTTTCTAGGATCACACTCTTCTGCATGAGTCCTGGAGCTACTTCAGCCTTTTAGTTTTTCTAGATTCTTTTTCAGGGATCTTGGGATCGTGCCTAGTGCTCCTATGATTATGGGTACGATTTCCACTGGCATATCCATATCCTTCTATTTCTATTTTCAGATCTTGATACTTATCCATTTTTTCCCTCTCTTTCTCTTCAACTCTGGTGTCCCATGGTATTGCGACATCAATGAATGATACTTTCTTCTTGACTTTGTCAATCAACGTCACGTCTGGTCTGTTTGCACGTATCACCCTATCCGTCCTGATACCATAGTCCAGAGGATCTTTGCGTGATCGTTTTCTATCACTCCCTCAGGTTGGTGCTCGTACCACTTATTACTGCAAGGTAGCTGATGTTTCTTGCACAGCTCCAGTGGAGGGCTTTTGCCACTGAATCCTGCCTCTATTTGTACTGGTTCTGTGCAAGTGCCGGGCATTCGCTTGCTATGTGGTTTTTATGGTTTAATTTTCGTATTGCACTTCCTACTAGGGGCGAGATGTATTTCCGTCTATCGTTCTTTGAACATATCTGGTTCTTAGGGCCTGATCTTGTGCCGCTGTTATCATTCCTTCAGTTTCCTTCTTTAGCTCTCCCCTCTGTAGCCATTGCCAATTGTCATCGCTGGCTAGTTCTTTAGTCTGTCTCATGTATTGTCCGTGCATTGGTTTGTTGTGCCAGTCCTCTGTTCTGTCTGTCATTCTCCTGTCTCTGTATATTTCTGGGTCTTCATCTACTTTTATTAGTCCTTCTTCCCATGCACTCTTGAGCCACTCGTCTTCACTGGTTTTCAGATATTGACCCCATGTGCTCTGTTCTCGATGTTGACGCAGTCCTCTATACTTAGTAGTCCTCTCGCTCCTTCCTTTTGTGTTATGTATAGTCTGTCCGTATTTGCTCTTGGGTGTGTAGTGCTTTGTGTATTGTCATATGTTTCCTGGTTTTCTGATCTATGCTGCAGAGTTCTGCCTTCGGCCATTCCACTATTCCTGCGCTGTATCTTATTACTGGCACTGCCCATGTGTTTATGGCTTTTATCATATTTCCGGCGTTGAGTTTTGACTTGAGTATCGCCTTGAGTATCGCCTTGAGTGTCTGCATATATTTCTTTCCTGATCGTGTCCTTCATCTCTTGGTGTTTTTATATCCCCTCCTTCCATTATTCCCAGGTATTTGTATCCTGTCTCATCTATGTGTTTGATGTTGCTCCCATCTGGTGGCTTTATCCCTTCAGTTCTCGTTACTTTGCCTTTTTGTATGTTGACTAAGGCGCATTTTTCTATTCCAAACTCCATCCTGATGTCCCCCAGATACAATCCTTACAGTCTGGATTAGGGTATTTATTTCCTTTATGCTCTTACCATACAGCTTGATGTCGTCCATGAACATCAGATGGTTGATTCTGTTGCCTCTTTTCTTGAGTTGGTACCCGGCATCCATCTTCTGTAGTACTTTTGTCATGGGAATCATATTATTATTATTATTATTATTATTATTATTATTATTATTATTATTATTATTATTATTATTATTATTATTATTATTATTCAGAGAGAAACCCCATTTCTACGAAACAAACCCATAGGGGCCATCTATTTAGAATTGAAGCTTCCAAAGAACATGGTGCTTATTTGAGAAAAGTAACAGGTGGTATTGGAAATACAGGAGAGATCAATCATTAGAATGAACATAATTTAACAAATTAATAGGAAAATTCGAAAAAGTCAGTAAAATTATACAACACAAGCAGAATTATTAGGGTATCATTACACTGCATCTTCGGTTAAAGAATTTATCACACCATAGAAGCAATTGATCAATGAAGAATAAAACATAAGGGTGACAATGGTGTGATATTTTTTAACAAGTTATTCGTTTAGAAAAACATTCATTATTTCCATAAATAATTATTCTGGGTCGCCAAATATTGTAGGAAACGGACAACGAGAGAATTGGTACAATCCTGGATTCCTCGCCCATATCATGAATACGAGAATTGTGTCCATGTTTTAAGAAGTCTCGCTATTTAGAGAATTTCAGATGGAAATATCGTTGAGTCTCTTTTTTCCCAAGCGTTTATTGGCTAACGTATATATCCTAGTGTGTACACACACGCACACACACCACACGCCCAGTTGTATCATGTGCAACAAATGTGTACATTTAAGTAATTGAACTAGTTATTTACTTACCAGAACAAAACGTTATATATGCATTTATTTATTCACAGAAAATTTTCGACATTTCTTTAAAAGAATTTTGTTCAACTTCATAAACATGTACCTATCCTACTCAGAGAATGAAGAGAAAAGATGAGAGAGAGAGAGAGAGAGAGAGAGAGAGCTTCAACTATCCCACCCTTTCAGAGAATCTTGTTTCATTCTCATTTTCAGTGAAATAAAAAGACCGATAGCCAATTTCGCCTCTGTGAGATTTAGATTCAAGTCTCCTTCGAAGTTCTTTATTGTTACTTTCCAGATGATGTTCCCTTTTCAATGATTCTTGAACTCTCTTTGTCACTCAATTCTCATAGAATTTCTTTGTGTCCTATAGCTAATTGGTGGTACCTTAGTTAATGATAATGTATTTTCGAGAATTAAAGGCTATCGGTGTCCTCAGTGGTTGGGATACCAACTATCGCAAAAATCCTTAAAAAAAACTCTAAATTAGTTTAATCTTAATCAAATTGTACCATTTAGCATGTCATTTGTATCATTTGGAATGAGCTTGCAAGGTAAAAATTAATTTCAAGCACAAAAAAATTAAATTTTACCTTACATGCTTATTTTGAATGGTTAAATTGAATTAAGTTTAAAAATTATTTAGAACTTTTGTTAAGTATCAACATATATTATAAGTATTTTCAATGTATCTTTATATGTATATTATATATTTCCATGAACATTATTAATTATTATTATTATTATTATTATTATTATTATTATTATTATATTACTCTTTTGTACTGGTTCTGTGCTTGCTATGGGTTTAGGGTTTCCTTTTTCGTATTGCACTTCCTACATATGATAGAGATGTTATTTCTATCTATCGTTCTTTGTGCCGCTGTTATCATTCCTTCAGTTTCCTTCTTAACCTCTCCCCTCAGTAGCCATTGCCATGTGTCATCGCTGGCTAGTTCTTTAGTCTGGTCTCATGTATTGTCCATGCATTGGTTTGTTATGCCATTCCTCTGTTCTGCTTGTCATTCTACTGTTTCTGTATATATTTCTGGGTCTTTGTCTACTTTTATCAGTCCTTCTTCCCATGCACTCTTGAGTCACTCGTCTTCACTGGTTTCAGATATTGCCCCAGTATTCTGTTCTCGATGTTGACGCAGTCCTCTATAATTAGAAGTCCCCTCCCCCCTTCCTTTCGTGTTATGTATAGTCTGTCCGTATTTGCTCTTGGGTGTAGTGCTTTGTGTATTGTCACATGCTTCCTCGTTTCTGGTCTATGCTGCGAAGTTTGCTTGCCTTCGTCCATTCCACTATTCCTGCTCGTGTATCTGATTACTGGCACTACCCATGTGTTTATGGCTTTTATCATATTTCCGGCGTTGAGTTTTGACTTTAGTATCGCCTTGTGTCTCTGCATATATTCTTTCCTGATCGTGTCCTTCATTTCTTGGTGTTTTATATCCCCTCGTCCATTATTCCCAGGTATTTGTATCCCGTCTCACCTATGTGTCTGATGTTGTTCCCATCTGGTAGCTTTATCCCTTCAGTCCTTGTTACTTTGACCTTTTGTATATTGACTAATGCATATTTTTCTATTCCAAACTCCATCCTGATGTCCCTATATCAATCATTATAGTCTGGATTAAGGTATCTATTTCCTTGATGCTCTTACCATACAGCTTGATGTTGTCCATGAACATCAGTGGTTAATTCAGTTGCCTCTTTTCTTGAGTTGGTACCCAGCATCCATCTTTCTGTAGTACTTTTGTCATTGGAATCATGGACTACTACGAAGAGTAGTGGGACAGTGAGTCGCCCTGGAAGATATTATTCAAGAGCTTGTAAGTATTGTATTCCAGTTGTGCATTGTATTTTTTGAGGAAGCTGATGGTGTTTTCCTCTGCCCCATATATTTTCAGGCATTCTATTAGCCATGTGTGTGGTATCATGTCGAAGGCATAGGTCGGCTTTCCTTTTCCTACTGTTTTTCATTACCATTTTGTCTATCAGGAGCTGGTCTTTTGAGCCCCTACACTTCCTTCTGCAGCCTTTCTGTTGGATGGGGATGGTATTTGTATCCTTTAGGTAGTTGCATAGCCATTCACTGATGATACCTGTTAGTAATTTCCACATTATTGGTAGGCAGGTGATAGGCCTGTAGTTACTGGCTATATTTCCCTTACTCTTGTCTTTTTGTACTAAGGATGTTCTTCCTGTGGTCATCCATTTTGGGTGATGCTGAGTTGTTCTGCTATTCGTGGTTGTAGAGCCTTGAAGTTTTTGAGCCAGTATCCATGGACTTCATCGGACCAGATGGGTATTTTTTTTTAGTTGGTGTCTGACTGATCTCAGTGAATAGTTGTTTATTCTCCCTGTTCTTCTTCCTTAACATCCTGGAGCCATGTTGCATGCTTGTTGTGTGTTACCAGATTGCTCCATATGTTTTCCCAGAGTCTCTTACTTGGTTCGGCTTCAGAAATTTCTTGTTGGTTGTCTTCCCCTCTTAGTTGGTTCCAAATAGATTGTTCTGTTGGTATCCCTAATTCCTGTTCGTTGGATCTTATGTGCTTTGGCCTTAAGCCTCTGTTTTACATCTTCTATTGTGTTGTTTAGTCTCCTCTCCTGTACTTTGTATTTCTCGTTCAGTTCCTCCCTTTTTTTCTTGCTTCTTAGCCTTTTTTCTACCATCTCTTTCAGTTTACTCAAGTCAGACCTCATCATCATGATTTGCTTTTCCTAGCGCCTTTTCCAAGACGTTTGCTGTTTTGGTTTCTGTTGGGTTGGTCGTTCGTATCTCCATCAGTTCTGCTACTGCTCTTGCTCCAGCATAAGGTGGTGTGTATCATCCCCTTTATTTCATTGACCTCACTTGTTTTCTCCCTTAAGTCTTGGTGTTGTAGGCTTTCCTCTCTGTTACTTTGTCGGTGTTTCTTCGTGTGTCGTTGTTTGATACCTCACCTTCTGTGGCACCGTCTCTCAGTTCGTCTTCTTGTAATTCGTGCTCTGTGTCATTTCCCTTTCCAGTTCTTCTATTTCTGTTGGGGAGAACCAGTTCTTTTCGTTATGTTCCTTACTTGGCCTGCAGCTCTGCTCTGTTTTGGGGGTGTTATTCCTCTCATTCCAGATGTTGACCAATCTTCTTCTATATCTTCTCTCCGTCGGGTTGCTTCTGATGTAGCTCTCCATATTTCCTTATTTTCTTCTCTTGTCCATTTCTTCCTTTTGCTTCTGTAGCTCCAATCTCAGGCTGTTGATTACTGTCGTTGTGGTATCAGTTGCTGGATGACGACATCCAAGTACCTGACCGTCTTCCCCTTCAATTGGGTTGAATACCTGGTTGCCGGACGAAGCTCCTCTGTTGCCAGAGGTTCCATTGACGTCGTTGTCGTTTATTTCCTTCATTTCTTTCCATCATTGCTGAGTTTTGCTATTTAACCCATAGCTTGGACCCTACCCATCAGGGATAGGTACTCATTTACAGCTGAGTAGACTGAGGGAATTATGGTAAAGATCCTTTCCCAAGGAATCAACGCCGAGGAGAGCGGTCACCCATCCACGACTGACAAGCCACAAGTTGCTTAACTTGACTTAAGCAACATTATTATTATTATTATTTCTCTAGAAGAAATTGATCGATCTTTATTATATATATCCTTCTTTCTTTATCTGGGAACGTACGGAACACACGCTCATATTTATGTACAAATCTTTTGAAAGAGTTCCACATAATGATAAAATCATACAAATGCAAATTTAAGGAAATAAATTGTCTGCAAGCAGAAGGATATATTAGTAATGCATTATTCAAATGATTTCCAAAATAGGAAAAAACTATAATTTCTTTCATTACCATAAAATAATGAGGAAAGGACGCTAAAAACCTTTCTAAAATATAACCAAGTAATATAAAAAAAAAAACGATTTCCTCGTCCTTCCATGCCTGAGACTAAATTAGGTGCGCCATTACTTAGATGGAATAGGAAACTTTCATTAGAATTTAAGGCAAATGACCATAAAGAAGTTAATTGTTGTAACTGAAGTCTAGTAAAAAAATCTTTTCCTTCAAAATTTAAATATTCAATACAAGAGTAAACTTGAATTCTAAATGAACATTTTTCATTCCACTGATATTCTTTTAATATTTGACTAGACGAATGTACTGTAAGCATATGATTAATGCTCAGTGATAATCCTGACGTCACTATAAATATTTTGTCATACCTTAAATGGGAACTTTATTTATCTGCGAGGATATGATTTATTATTACAGATGTCTCCTAATATTCGAACTTTTCTCATATCTCCCCGTACGTATACTGTTCAGAGCAGGAGAGAAGATGCCTTTAAAAGCATAAATGTGGAGAATAAAAGGGAAATCCTATTTTTTCTTATCGGAAATCAAATTACCCGAGTAAAACAGGCGCCACATTCCTTGCAAATTGAGTTTGCACGAAGCTGATTACCTCGGCTAAAGTTATTAATTAGTTTTCTCAAACGCCTGAGTGAAGGCTGCATGATTTATATCCCTGATCTACGGATCTCGTCAAAGAGTTCTTTGTAATTTACTTACTGGAAAACAAACTCCATTAGACACTAGATAAGGGATTAGTTTATATACCCCGCGGAAACCCCAGAATTGTCTATGTGCATGCGTATATGAATGGACTTATTTAGAGGAATTCTTCTTAGAAGTCTTAGGATGATCGTGATATGAATTGTTTTCTTATTTTTATGTACGAACTCCATCTAACAGATAGAACTTACTTGTAAATACATTCACTTACATACTAAATACATAAAGTATAATGTTATTCTTTGTCTTATTGATTCTTCAGTTTTTCATCAATGAATCTTCGAGCTTACCTGGAGAATCAGCATTTATGAGGTGGCCTTATGCCATTCGTCAAGTTAACTCACAAAAATTCAATCTTTGATGATTTGTAATCCTCTGGTTGCGAGATTTAAAATTTTCGAAACTTTTTTTTCTTCTACATTCCCTGAATCACATAATCTCCCTTCCTTTTCGTTCGTTTCTAATGCTTATCCTTTCTCATCCTTCTCTTATTTTGCTTTATTTTCTTTTTGCTTTTTGGAATCTGGGCTTCTTGAGACTATTAAGTTTTGCTCGTCCTAACAGCCTGTCAGCTCCATGAACTTAATCACTGCTGTTTCTTCTTGATCTCTTAGGGATGTGAAACGAACGGCTTTTCTAGATGAGCCTACGATTTCATTTGAAATTTCGAAGAAGAAGTGTGAAGGAAATCGGATTTTCGAAAGCAGTCGAGTGGTTTTTACGTAATAGCTGTAACTATCAAACCATTAACACTGTACACTGTCATATTTGGTAACGCCTGTCAAGATGAAACCGTTAGGGCTATATATCATTGCATTTGGTCGTCCAAATAACCCTTTGGATGGCTACGAAGATTAGTCACGTTCTTCAAAGATGATGATGAAATAGGGACGTTTTTTCTGAGTGCAGATCTCAATATATTGTTATGAAAAGAGGTCAGGCAGTGGGACTGACAGGGAAATTGAGAATAAAAAGGTCTGAAAAGTGTAACGGCGGAAACTCTCGCAGTTGCGCTGTGAATAATTATTAAGGGATGGTTGAGGAAAGTGCGACATAAGAAAGAGAATACGAACGGAGGTGCAGTAAAATGAAAGGAAATGGGTTGCAGCCATGTGTCGATGGGACGAATATAATTGGATTGACATTACATTTAAACCAGTAAACGTCTTTATTAAAAAAAACACACACACACACGTACTTACACAAAACTATTTTACTTCTCTGTTAAAATAATTGATAGTAAAAGCTTTTTTGAATACCAAGAGAGAGAGAGAGAGAGAGAGAGAGAGAGAGAGAGAGAGAGAGAGAGAGAGAGTGCCAAATTCATTTTTCCAAAATATAAAACATACAGCGACCATTAACTTCAAAACAGATAATAGCAAATTCATAGTATGTGGTCGTAAAATAAAAGATAAATTGGATTTAATTCTATTTTTAAGCATATTATGCAGCCTAGTGTTTTTAACTCTTGCAAATAAGATCAATAGAATTTTATTTGCAGCAGAAAACTATTTCTTTCCTACTTCTTCAGAAACTTTGTTCAATTTAATTGAATGTTTTTTTTTTTTTCTTTGAAGCAGCATAATTATCCCCCTCTTGAGCAAGCCATAATTCATATTTTCATACACATTCTATTCAGGCCATTTAAAGATTCAAATCTCTCTCTCTCTCTCTCTCTCTCTCTCTCTCTCTCTCTCTCTCTCTCTCTCTTGCACTATTACCGAGGATAGACTGATACCTGATGCTTATAAATTGCTATCCAATTATATATTTATTTTATATTGGCCTCAGAAGACTAATTCTTCACAGAAACCAGCACGGAATGGGTGACAACCGTGAAATCGGAGAGAGAAGAGAGAGAGAGAGAGAGAGAGAAGAGGAATTTGCTATATGTTTCTAGAACAAACTTCGGATTGTCATGTATGACTGGTGAGAGAGAGAGAGAGAGAGAGAGAGAGAGAGAGAGAGAGAGAGAGAGAGAGAGAGAGAGAGATTGAATAGCCAATAATAGTTCTCAGCCATTTACTGGAATTTCTTTTATTTCTCCCAGAAATTACTTTTTGTCCAGAATAAAAAATTAAGGTAATTATTCTCAGTAAATTTTTCTCCCTAAATATGTTTGCATCTCCAATCTAAAAATACCATTTAAATAGTTGGTGAAATTTTCTTTAGTGGGCCGGACGTTCCATAATTGTTAATTTGGAAATGTAAACAAAAAGAAATTACAGAGCAGAACTGAAAATCTTGCTGGTCAAAACGAAACAGTGTACAGATTGACACAAATTCCAAGAAGTTCTGCAGCGAAAGAGAATTCGTTAGAACGATGGAAAAGGCGTCCAACGAAATAGGGGTAGACATGGAACATTTTCCAACTATTTCAAGGGTTGCTCAGATATCTATCGCATGAAAAGCTACAAGAAAACGTTGATATCGAGGCAGATATACTTTCCTTTTTGGAAAAGTGTTTTCTCAGAAAAGGGGACGATGGCATGGGAGTATATTGGAGGTCTGAATTTCAAAAAGATTTGTATGTACACAGGGAAGGGTTTTTTCATAATTTTCATGATTATTCAGTATTGCAACTCTTTCTTTAACGCTCTCTGCAAATTTTTTCTCTCAATGTTTATTTTACTTGTTTTAATTTCGAAAATAAGACGATGAGGGCTACAATAAAAGGTCTGAACACGCTGTAAAATTAAGGTTCCCTGTACTTCATCTGAGATACAGGTTCATTTAAGGTTTCTCTCTTATTCGCTTCCTTGCTCTTGAACTGTTTTTTTTATTTTATTTCTTTATTACTTTTTTTAATGCCTGCGAAGATTCGAGGAAGATCTTGGTTTCCATTGATCCTGTCCTGGTTTAGACTGATTTTAAATACTCATTTAGTCGTATTTAGTTATTTTAAGCCTATAAATTGTGTGTTTACTCATTAATTTATTGAAATACCAACTTATTCGCTTTTAACAAAGGGACAAGATGGTCTTCATCTAAACGGATTTTGAATACTCGTTTAGCCTTGTTTAAGAATTACTTGTTTCGGAATTATTCATCTGTTTATTTATTCATTTATCAAGATATGTGTATGAAAAAATAACCATCAGAAAAGCATAATCCTTGAACATTATTCATCAGTATTGAGAAGTAGTCTTATAGAGTCAATTACTTTAATATTTATTTCACTATGGTAAAAAAAGAAAAGAATTTTATATTGAACAAAAAATTGATCATCAATGTATAGCTAGAAAATATGTTTCTACATAAAGAATATTATTTTAGACTAACAATATTATTATGTAGGGTCTGACAGACCCAACGGAAATATTAGTTTCACCATAATTCTTGCATATATGCAAATGAACGAATGAAAATGCTCTGAGCACATTTGCAAATGCCTAATTGTTCCGGCATACCTGCAACAATTTTTCACCGTTCACAATTAATTTTCTAGTGCAAAATATTTTAATGGAATATTTTTTCAATACTTTTATTCTCCTTCCTATTTGAAAAGAGTTAATAAAACATTCCCTTTTCTGAAGCAGATATACGTTAAATCATTTAAAATCTTCATTTATTTTTACTTATTAAATCTGCAGGAAGGCAAAACGGTTCGCACTCATATCAAATTCTCTTTCTTTTGATCCTCTGTTCAAACATGAGAGATTATCCAACACGCAATCCAATTTTTTAACTGAAGGGGTTGCTTAATGTTCGTCAGAATTGAATTCTAGGGGAGATATTTTAGGAAAAACTTTATTATGGATAACATTTTTTACAAGGAGTGTAGTAATTTAGGAATATATATTTCATACGGAAAACGAGGAATAGAAGTTAAATTATAAATTTTTTTATGTTTTAGTATATTTTCTATTACTAAATATTGTATCATTAAACTAGATATAATCAATATAATTATGATGAAAAAGATAACAACAATATTTCGCTGAATATTACCTCATTATGGTGAACTAAGTAATTGCATTAATGCATTGTAATCCTTTTTGTACGTGCCCGTGAAAACACACAACGTTTAAAATTCTATTCTTAATTCTAGTTCACTATAAACGTGTTTTATTTTTTGAAACTCTTTATATTGATAATAGCAAATTTATATAAAATCGCATTCAAAATACATAGATATTTTGGACACACTAGTAAATAAATAAAAATAAATTCTCGTTCTAAATACACATATGATTTGGACCAAGTTTCATATAAATCGATATTTAATTTATATAAATTCTTGTTCA
>NC_087200.1:210453540-210461666 GCF_015104395.2 Macrobrachium nipponense
TATCTTATATATATTATATATATAAATATATATCGTTAATGACTTTGATAGTTATGGTATCATAGTTTATTTGAAATAAAAATTGCAAATAGTACGACAACCAATTCTGACTCTGTATTGATAATCACCTCCATAGGCGCTCTACTAGCCTGTCTAAGTGCACGGAAAAAGCCGCTATTCGGAAAATAGAGAGGAATCTGCTTTACAAGTGTAACGCTGCTGAAGATAGCCGTTACTTTTTAATAAAAACTATTATTATTATTATTATTATTATTGTAAATAGATTATTTTTGGTTTTTATTATTCAGAAGATGAACCCTATTCATAAGAAAGAGTCCACGAAGGGGACCCACTGACTAAGTCTTGATCTTTAAGTTTCCTAAGAATATGGTGCTCATTAGAAAGAAGTAACAGAAGGTAACAGTAAATAAAGAAAAAAGATTCAGTTATCAGAGGAAAAATAAACCAGCAAACAAATGAATATACTGATCTATAATAAAGTAAACAAATTATTTATTAATATACAAGATAATTGCTTTAGGGTAATAGTGCATTGCATCTTCGCTTGATTTTCTGAGGTTCCATTTGCAATGTCCATCTGTGAAATAGTACAACATGTTTTCATTACTATTTATTAATAAAATGTTATACAACTACCGGTATTTACAATTATTTGTAAGTAAATACATGCAAACAGTTCCCTTCACAGCAATGGAAAGAGTTGTGTCTAAGTAATATAAATGCTAAAAAATTGTAGGAGAAATGGCAAGGCAATATCCACCATCTCTTATCAGGCCTACTGTAGAGTTATTAAAAATAGATAATCAGACGATAAAGTTAAGTAAAGTTATAAAACAAATTTGAGAGAGGTCTCTTATAAAATGAGTATCAGATTTCGAAAGAACCTAAAAAAAGTCCAGTAAAATTATAAGATATTTGCAAAATAATCTTTAAAAAATCTTTAGTATATTATATCAAAATGATCAAATAGCAGACTGACAAATTTTCTTTTCTATGACATGCGTTGCCAAATAAGGTTTGTGTGATGAAAAGGAAGCCTGGCGTGGACTTATGGAATTTGAGCAGCCAACCTTTATATGGAAACTAGTGAAGGACCAGTTGTTAGACATGACAGTCTCACCAGCTGTTGTAAAGCATGTTATTATTCAAGAAAACTTTATTGCTTTGAGATACTATTAACTTTATTCCTGCTTTATCATTGCTTAAGAAAGAAAATAATTTATATCTGAATTATTACTCATATGGAGAATGGAGGTTTAATTCCAAAATCAATTGAAAGAAATCTACCCTAATCCTTTGTATATTCGACAATTTTTGCCCTACTTTTTCAGACACGTGATTATCTGGGGAAGAAAAATAAATATGTGTGACCTTTTATCAATAGCAGCGTTATTAGCTAATTATAAAATGTCCCTTTTCATAGGCAATTTCCAAAAATGAACGAGGGCGTTCCTCCGCCCACTCTTGGATGATAAGTGACAATGGGGTAGTCCAGGGACGGAGTGTTTGAAAAAAAAAAGAGAGAAAAAAATAGCTCCATTTTAACCAGGAAATTGAATTGTTTAAAAAAGAAAAACTGCTTTATTAAGTTTGCCTAAGCATTTATTATTTAATTCATAGTTTGATTATGATTTTTAGAGATATGTGTCAATAACTCAGATTATTATTATTATTATTATTTTTTCTTTTTGCTTTATCACAGTCCTGCAATTCTACTGGGTGGTATTTATAGTGTGGGGTTCCGGGTTGTATCCTGCCTCCTTATTAGTCCATCACTCTTCTTACTATGTGCGCCGTTTCTAGGATCACACTCTTCTGCATGGGTCCTGGAGCTACTTCAGCCTCTAGTTTTTCCAGATTCTTTTTCAGGGATCTTGGGATCGTTGCCTAGTGTTCCTATGATTATGGGTACAATTTCCACTGGCATATCCCATATCCTTCGTATTTCTATTTTCAGGTCTTGATACTTATCCATTTTTCCCTTTCTTTCTCTTCAACTCTGGTGTCCCATGGGATTGCGACATCAATAGGTGATACTTTCTTCTTGATTTTGTCAATCAACATCACGTCTGGTCTGTTTGCACGTATCACACTATCCTTTCTGATACTATAGTCCCAGAGGATCTTTGCCTGATTGTTTTCTATCACTCCTTCAGGTTGGTGTTCGTACCACTTATCACTGCAAGGTAGCTGGTGTTTCTTGCACAGGCTCCAGTGGAGGGCTTTTGCTACTGAATCATGCCTTTTTTTGTACTGATTCTGTGCAAGTACCGGACATTCGATTGCTATGTGGTTTATGGTTTCATTTTTCGTATTGCACTTCCTACATATGGGAGAGATGTTATTTCCATCTATCGTTCTTTGGACATATCTGGTTCTTAGGGCCTGATCTTGTGCCGCTGTTATCATTCCTTCAGTCTCCTTCTTTAACTCTCCCCTCTGTAGCCATTGCCATGTGTCATCGCTGGCCAGTTCATTAGTCTGTCTCATGTATTGTCCGTGCATTGGTTTGTTGTGCCATTCCTCTGTTCTGTTTGTCATTCTTCTGTCTCTGTACATTTCTGGGTCTTCGTTTACTTTTATCAGCCCTTCTTCCCATGCACTCTTGAGCCACTCGTCTTCACTGGTTTTCAGATATTGCCCCAGTGCTCTGTTCTCGATATTGACGCAGTCCTCTATGCTTAGTAGTCCCTTCCCTCCTTCCTTTCGTGTTATGTATAGTCTGTCCATATTTGCACTTGGGTGTAGTGCTTTGTGTATTGTCATATGTTTCCTAGTTTTCTGGTCTATGTTGCGGAGTTCTATTCCTGCGCTGTATTTGATTACTGGCACTGCCCATGTGTTTATGGCTTTTATCATATTTCCGGCGTTGAGTTTTGACTTGAGTATCGTTGAGTCTCTGCATATATTCTTTCCTTATCGTGTCCTTCATCTCTTGGTGTTTTATATCCCCTCCTTCCATTATTCCCAGGTATTTGTATCCTGTCTCATCTATGTGTTTGATGTTGCTCCCATCTGGTAGCTTTATGCCTTGAGCCCTTGTTACTTTGCCCTTTTGTATGTTGACTTAGGCGCATTTTTCTATTCCAAACTCCATCCTGATGTCCCCAGATACAATCCTTACAGTCTGGATTAGGGTATCTATTTCCTTGATGCTCTTACCATACAGCTTGATGTCGTCCATGATCATCAGATGGTTAATTCTGTTGCCTCTTTTCTTGAGTTGGTACCCTACATCCATCTTCTGTAGTACTTTTGTCATGGGAATCATGGCTACTACGAAGAGTAGTGGGGACAGTGAGTCGCCCTGGAAGATCCCTCTCCTGATATTAACCTATGATAGTCTTATTCCAGAGCTTGTAAGTATTGTATTCCAGTTTCGCATTGTATTTTTGAGGAAGCTGATGGTGTTTTCCTCCGCGCCATATATTTTCAGGCATTCTATTAGCCATGTGTTTGGTATCATGTCGATGGCTTTCTTATAATTTATCCATGCCATGCTTAGGTTGGTTTTCCTTCTCTTACTGTTCTTCATTACCATTTTGTCTATCAGGAGCTGGTCTTTTGTGCCCCTACACTTCCTTCTGCAGCCTTTCTTTTGGTGGGGGATGGTGTTTGTATCCTCTAGGTACTTGTATAGCCTTTCGCTGATGATACCTGTTAGTAACTTCCACATTATTATTATTATTATTATAATTATTATTATTATTATTATTATTATTATTATTATTATTATTATTATTATTATTATTATTATTAGCCAGAAGATGAACCCTATTCATATGGAATTAGTAAAATATATGTATACGCCTGAGAGTTTTGCTTCTTATAGTGTTAGAGTCATGAAGCATGCCTAAGAGAGAGAGAGAGAGAGAGAGAGAGAGAGAGAGAGAGAGAGAGAGAGAGAGAGAGAGAGAGAGAGAGAACGTTAAGCTTCAGGCAAAATAGCGTTGTCCAATTTCTGGTACAATTATAAATCCCCATACAGTCATCTAAAGGGTAAAACTTCCTAAAAATAGGTTAGTGTAAATATTTTATTTAACTTCCCAATTTTCATTTACTTTTCAGAACACTGAATGAGACCGTCTCTAAAATTCTCCGTTCCAGCACATCGCTCGTGAGTCTCTCCGTTGCTTATCAATACCTTTATTCTTCTGCCCAATTCTAGTCTTTTCCAACATTCTTAACTTTCTCCTGATATCACTATGAATGACAAAGTGATCTTGGAATGTCTTCCTTTTATTAGCTTAGCAGTCACAGTACCTCAACTGAATATCTTCAGAAATGCTTGATAATGTCTAGTTATTTGATAACTTACTTTGAGATATTATTGGAACTCTTACTCTCATTACACAGATCCTTTCTTGGTCCTGTACTCTTCATATCATGCTTAGTGAGTCCCCCTTTCAAAGAAATAGGTGCGTAGTGTAGTAATGAGGAAATTATGGCTAGTGAGGAATTAATGACCCCAGCCGTAAAGCCCCTTCCTACCCCAGGAAGCTAATGATGACGAATAAAACTATAAATCCCAACGTTGTATAAGGTTGATCATTACTCACCGGAAGTCTGTTCTTGACAGACAAATGGGCTTTAGAATCCTCCTCCGAAATTCGTGGATGGAATAACTTGTTCCTCGACTGACGTTGGTTTTTCGTTGAATGCCATTATGGGTTGGACCTATAATCTTCCGAGGATCCTTCATGTGTCATTAATGACGATTTTAAAGTAGAGTATTAGATACGATATACGTTCTCAATTTCCCTAACATTTAGACCAATATCAAATATGGTTATGTAATTTTTGATAAGGATTTTTAGGTAGTATTTTTTATTCCACATGCATCACCAATGTCACTATCGTATAGGCCTACGTACATGTAGATATATGTTTAAACTTATATTTAGCTGTGACTCTCCTGTGTGTCATCTTGATGACCATTTGAAGTGGTACATTTGATTCATAAACATCTATATTTAGAACTATTTAGAACTTATAATCAGACCTTTATTTAGACATAGTACATTGAGACCTATATTTAGACATATATTGAGGCCTATATTCAGCTGTAGTTCTCATATGTGTTATTATAACAATTCAGAAGCAGCACATTTGATACCATATGCGACAGCAATTTCACTAACGCTTAGGCCTATATTTACAAAGTATTCTGCCCTTTAAAGATTTTGAAAAATAAGTTTTTAAATTACTCCTACGAGAAGTCTACAACTTACTGAAAAACCCTGTTCATGAATAAACTATCACTTAGTAAGAATATTAAGAAAAGTAAGTTAAAATAATAATGAGATTAAATAGCCTCAAATCATTCGATATCAGAATGAAGAAGAATTTGCTAAGGCTTCCAGCTAGAAATCAAAGGCAAATATAGGTCGAAGGTCAAGTAGGTTCTCGGGATTTCGAAAAGTGACCGCAGGAGGTAAATGGATAATTCTCTTCTGATTACCACTCGAGTAGTATACACGCCCCTCACCCTCTCTCTCTCTCTCTCTCTCTCTCTCTCTCTCTCTCTCTCTCTCTCTCTCTCTCTCCCTGTTCTCTCTCTCCCTCTCCTTCTCTCCCTCTCTCTTTACATAATGAAGCTTACAGTTTTTGAGTTATTTATAATTTTTTTTTTAAGATTCATGTGAAATATCAGGTGGATTAACTATATACTTCAATAAAAAATTAGTTAAAATAATATAACCATATACAGTGTGAATGTCTTTAGACTCCAAACAATATACTAGATTTGCTCATATTCCAATATATTTTTTTTCCACATTTGCAAACTTACATTAGTCAATTGGTTTTTGTTTTTGTGTGTGTGTGTGGGGGGTGGGGGGGTGGGGGGGTGGGGGGGTGGGGGGGGGGGGGTGGGGGGGGGGGTGGCGGAAAGAAAATTAGACAGTTAGAAAAGAAATTTAGGTAGGCCTGGTACACCTGCTAAAAGTTCGAGCCATCTCAGCAGAGGGCCAAATCCAATATGACCGAAGTTAATGAGGAGGTTTTCCATAATTATCAGCGTTTCTGATCAAGTTATAGTGACAATTTTTGTGCCTATATATTGCTTTTTGAGGCTGACGATAATTGTAATATTTATTTTAAAGAAATAGCTACAGCAATTCTGAATATACGTATTACCTTTCGTCTCTCATTGTATTTTGCTCACTTAAATTTTTATCTCTTTATCTCTAAATGTGATTTTTTTTACTGATCTGAAAACCCATCTCTTCTTTCTTATTTCCTGTTACATTCTGATACTTCCTTTTATTGAACTCCATTATCTTTGGAAGCTTGAATTTCAAGTATAATAATAATTACTATTAAGCAAATCTGCTGTCACTCATTTCATATCTTTTACATATATCAATGCACATGCAAGACCTCATAAGTGCAATACTCTAAGAGTAAAACATCAAGAGAAGAAAACCCCTAAAACAGGAATCGGGAAGCTTTCCTTTCCTATTGCAATGAGCAATTGCTTAAAAGGCCAAATTATCTGGAGGCTTTAAAAAAACTCGCTTACTTGAACCAGCAGCGGAATCTCGAGCAGGGAAGGCTGAATTAATCTGGGTAAGATATCGTTCATTAGGAAAATCCTTCGCTGGGAGTCGAGGGGCGGTCATACACCACAAATCTTGGGGTAACCTTTTCTTATTTAGATTTACATATTCCAGGAGATTTTGTTGATTTGTTTTGTATTTACTAAAGTAATACTTTAACAAATTTTGATTGTCGTGTGTGTGTGTGGTGGTGGTGGTGATGGAGGTGTGTGTGTGTGTGTGTGCAAAGTGAATTTGTATGTATGTGTGTTTGTACATTGTACAAGTGATTTTTTTGTGATTCTTAAAGTGTTTTCACAGATTTGACTGTCATGTATTTGGGGATGTGTATGTATGTATGTGTGAGTCTTTGTATGAATCTATGTTTTACGTTTCTTAACAAATATTACGTAAAATTTTGATATTCACGTGTGTGTGTTTGTGTGTACAAATATTTGATCTAGTTTTCGGTTATTTTCTGTTTCTTATATTGCAATATTGTATCATCCTGCATGAATATCAAATATAATATGTTTAAATTTAAACTGTCTGGGAATTACTACTAATTAGGAACTGAATTAACATTTAGTATGAGAACATAAATGTCAATGAATAGTGAGGGAATTCCAAATATCTGAAATATACAATGTAAAAAATAATGTATTTAAATTATAAAAAGAGAAAAAATCTATCATTACAATTGTATTCCTTTAGAGTAAAAAAAAATATTTAATTTCAATAATTAGAATTAAGCAGAATAAAATACACAAACATTACTTCACTGAAAATGATAAAAATTCCCCAACCATTTCACCTTATCAAAGACCACATTTTAAAGATAATCACTTCCCCCCTGTTTTGTAATTATAACCTCCTTCCCTACTCCTCATCCCAACCACCCCAGGGCCCATTTTGCTAATAGTAATTCTATGGAAATGTTCGAAAGGAAGTCAAGTAAATTAAATGAAGTTGGAAGGAAGTTTCTTCATTTGATGAAAGGCGGGGAAGGGGACACTTCACCGTGAAGATATCTTCGGAAAGTCAGTTCGACTCAGCGCATATATTTGGGTGTTTTGTTCAGCACCCTTTTTTCATCTTTATTTTGGTCATTTGCATAACGTCTCGACGGAGGACAAGGAGTAGGTCAGTGCGATGTTTATATTGCCAATTTTGACTTTTTGTTAACCTCGAGAAAGTATTTAAGTATTTAAGAATTTATTACCTCGTCGCATTTCTATTCATCTATTTGTGTACATGTTTAACTTTTCATTTACCTGTTTAACCATTTATATAGCCTATTTATTGATATTCATCTATGTATTTACCCATATTCATATCTATCTATCTATATTCCTTTTCTATTTATTTATATGGATCTATTCACTTATATTTATTACTTATACATTTTTTTTATTGACTTATTTATTTAATTATACTTAATTTATAACAACTTCTACTTTATATTCGATAACAAAAACGTTACTTTAACTTACATTGGAATGACCCAAATAAGATAATGAAGATATTTCATAACATAAAGATAGTGGATTGTCCAGAATTGACTTG
>NC_087200.1:210462166-210487300 GCF_015104395.2 Macrobrachium nipponense
CTTCCATTCCAACGTTTTGTTTTTTGTCGTGAACAAAATATTTTAAATCGTCCGGTTCATTTCGAAACCATCCACTGACCAATATTATACCTGTATTAAACGTCAATTAGCTTTGGACGAAATGTTACTATTTACCGTATGACTCATTTAAGTTCATTTTTAGAAATAAATTCAGAAACTATGTACCATATGTGTGCGCGTATGTGTATGAGAGAGAGAGAGAGAGAGAGAGAGAGAGAGAGAGAGAGAGAGAGAGAGAGAGAAGGGGTCATTTGACCTCTGATCACATCTTTCATGTCTTCGCTTTTCTTCATACCATTGTTTTAGTGAAGATTTTTCTTTTTTTTAATTTTATATTGACTTCAACTGCCGGTATTTTCCAGAATTTGAAGTCCAAACCCGTTCAGTCATATGACCCTGTCTCTTCCTTTCTATTTTAGAGAAGGGGTCCCGTCCTGGAGTAATGTTAATAACATTTTCCCCCCCACCTCTTCTAGTGACCAGAGTCTCAATATGTAGAGTATTCAGAGGTATCGGTCCTACTGTCAACTTTTTTAGGGAATACATTACACTCATATATCATATCTTTACCCTGGGGAAAGACAGATCTTCATATTGGACTGTCTCCATGTCGCCCAAATAATTGGTCTGTCTTACATCTTCTCGAGAGAGTTTCGGTCCTTGTATATCTCTCTCTCTCTCTCTCCATCTCTCTCTCTCTCTCTCTCTCTCATAATCAGCATTTTTCTGTATATGACTAACAATCTCCTATTTTCATTAACGATATATTCTATCTCATATCGTGTGTCTTTTTTCCTAATTTCTGAGTATTTACAGAAACTTAAGTACGTTTTGTGAAGGCATCCACATCCTAATTTCTTTCAAAAAATAATTATCTCCTTAATGAGCTTTTCTATTTTTCGTCTTTCTCTTATTATTTCAATCAACTTCAATAATGCATCTTTCACCTCTACATTCTTTTCAATTACCTGAGGTTCCTCCATGGCTTCCTTTCTTTCCTCGCCAGTGACAAAATAATCTCATCAACTCATCAATCTCAGACGACGGATTTCATCACCTGATGGGATGGCGATGAAAGCATCATTAGCTCAGAAAGGCTCCATCTAAAAAGATTTTTTAAATTTTGCCTCTTCTTAAGCTTAAAATTACTCCTTATTCAAGAAAAGGAAAAATTAGGAATCTTTTAATTTTTATTCCTAATTATTGGACCTCTTTCAGAGGGGATGGGGGATGATAGATTGAAATGCGTCTATTTGTCGTCTAGTAGGGATTTGCGTAACAAGGATGAATTTGGCCTGTGGTCGGTGTTTACATGGGAAGTTACTTCAGTTACTTCTAGAAGCGTGGAAAACAGTGAGTACTCAGGATATTCTGTAGGTTAGTTATCTTAATATTATAATAAGTATGTGCAAAGGGTGTTATACATATTATAGTTGTGTTAAGGCGTTATTCGTGTGTTGTTATGTAATTTGTGAATGGTTAGTTATGTGCCTGTGATATTTTCATGATCTTGATTTCCAATGCATGGTGATGCTTTTCCCTTGTTGGTTTGTTGACACTAATCAAAGTTTATCAATAAACAAAGTGTTTATGACAAGGAACGAAGCGGTAAAGTACGAGTGAGTTAAATTTCCAGTATTAAGAAATGCCATTGGAAGAGTCTACGGCATAATAAATTATTGTACTGGTGTTCGAGCAGAAAGCTTCGCTAATTACTTCATTACCCATTTAGCGAATGATTTTGCAGATACTGTATCTGTTGCTATTGTTAAACATGTCATCTGTTTTACATATGAGTTTTATCTTGAAAGAAATAATGACGAGGTTCTGGACAGACGAATTCGTTAAAGATCAGTATGTTGGCGAACTTAGTGACATCTTAAAAATGATGACCGGATTACGTTAGCAGATCATTATATAAGTTACCATAAACCCATTTTGGAGAAAAGGCTAAATTTGTACTGAAATAGGCATTATGATTGTTTAACCCGGTAGGCACACTATAGGCATTACTTTGCTACGGTTCCAAAGGCGGCTTCCCAAGCCGATGCCACATCAAAGGAAGCAACAGGGGAAATCTCCCGTCAGTCCTCTCGAGTTTTATCCCCATATGTCACTGCTGGTTGATGCCTTTGATGTTTCCCGGGATCTTTGTCTAACAAAACGATGGGTAATTAGGATGAAGTAATTATATCTCTCTCTCTCTCTCTCTCTCTCTCTCTCTCTCTTATATAATATTTTATTATATTATATTTAAGATAATATATATATATAATATATATATATATATATATATATATATAACTATATATATATATATATATATATATATATATACTATATAATATATATTATATATATTATATATAAAATAAATATATATATATATATATATATATATATATATATATATATATATATATATATATATATATATAATATATGATATATAGTATATATATGACTAGTAAAGAATTTTCTGTTATAACAGAATTCCATCTAATAAAAGAAGCCCATAAAAACACCAAAATATGGAAAGGGAAATACTATATTTCAGAGACTGTTGTCTCCCTCTTCTGAAGGAGACAGCAGTCTCTGAAATTATAGTATTTCTCTCTATATATTTTTGGTGTTTTTTATGGGCTCTTTTTTATTAGTATATATTATATATATATATATATATATATATATATATAGATATATAGCTATATATATATACTTATATATACACACACACACACATATATATATATATATATATATATATATATATATAATCTATATTAATATATATATATATATATATATATATATTATATAATCTATATATATATATATATATATTATATATATATAGGTAGACAGACAGATTAGATAGATAGATGTATTCCATTCGGAAAAGGAGCAGAACAATTATAATTAAAAAAATCTATTGCTTTCCGAAACTATCTGAAATACTCACTTGACAATCAAGTGCCCATTTTTTCTCTCTCTCGCTCTCTCTCTCTCTCTCTCTCTCCTCTCTGGCATATACAGTACGGAAAGGGCATTAAACAATTATAAGAATATAATGAATTCTTCAGCTCTTACCAAAACTTTGCACAATCAGTACTTCATATCAAGAGACACATTTCGCAGAAACTTGTAGCATCTGTTAATTGGCCCTCTTGGGAGCAGCCATCATTCGTATGCAGAAAAACTATTACAATTATTAAACTGTGGCCTGATTCTGAATTAGTTTCGACGAAACCTTCTATCAAACTTTAATCGACTAATGACAATCTCTCTCTTCTCTCTCTCTCTCTCTCTCTCTCTCTCTCTCTCTCTCTCTCTCTCTCTCTCTCTCTCTCAAGAATTACTGCATCCACCAATATCTGCTTGTATGAAAATATATTATGTCAAGCTTCCAACGAAATGTCCTCACCTCTTTGCCACCATTATGTAGCGAGAGATGAAAGCGGAGACAGGCATTGCATAATTCAATCAGCGGTGGCAGACTGGTGGGTTATATGGAAGGGACTGTGAAAATCCTAGAAATCATGATGAAGGTCTGGATCTGCTGTGTTTCTCTTTGAGTGTTGATTTCGTAGTGTTTGGATTGAGCATGTTTAATGGCTTCATATGTATGTATTTATGTACGAAAGTAAGATTTTCATAAGTAACGTTCTTTAAAGGGGTAATTGTCTGCTTCCATTGCATAAATCAAATAAATATATTAATTATGTGAACTATATAAATATATGAATGATATGGATAGCTTCTTAATTACCTCTCTCACACTACAGTTATAACTACTAAATTGCCTAATAGCTAATTCAGAAAGAGAAAATAGCAGATAACTTATTTTGCTGAGAATCTCGTGTTATCAAAAAGTAACTAAAACTTCAATAATATCTTTATAACTTTACCCTTACAGAAAAAGCGTTTATTTTGTTTAAGTGATAAATAAGTATTTATATAAACAAATAGGAGTTTGACTGTACTATTCCAAAAGATACATAAGGAAATACTCGTAAAGATATTAAGGCCTTTATATAACAACAAAATTCCAATGCTTAAATAGCTTTCATAATTTGTCTAGGAATAAGTTTCTTTATCCAATATCAAAAGATATTAGAATAAATATACGTGTAGATATGAAAATATAACTCGAGCATTAAATAGTTCTAATATTCTAACAGGGAATAAATGTTTCTTTATACACAGCCAAAATATATTCAAATAAATATACGTGTAAATATGTAAATAAAAGTCCAGTATTAAAATACCTCTCATATTGTATCTGGGAATATATGTTATTTACACTACCAAGACATTTAAATAAATATAGGTGTAAATATAAAAAATAAAGCTCCAACATCTAAATAGCGTCAATATTGCAACGCATCCCAGCGCAAAAGGGACATTTACTATATTCAATGAAACGACACAAATTATTGCATCTCTTACCACACAAGAAAGGACTCGGTTCTGTCAGATGCAAATGCGTCTCCGCTCGACGGTTCTCTTCCCTTTGTTACGCTCAAGTCTGGACCAATTTTGAATATCTTATCGCAATGCTACGGCAGGATGGCGTCCTGAATTTAGCTTCGACATAGGGCGAAGGATATATATATATATTATATATATTATATATATATATATATATATATATATATATATATATATATAGTATATATGTATGTATATATATATATATATAGTATTATTATATATATATTATATATATATATATATATATAAAGAGAGAGTGAGTGAGAGAGAGAGAGAGAGAGAGAGAGAGTGTGTGAGAGAGATAGAGAGAGAGAGAGAGAGAGAGAGATTTAAAAATGAACACTGGAAGAGGTCCCTCTTTTAAAGATAATGCTATTGAAAAAAATTCATATTAAACCAGAAAGATTTTCCAGTATCAATAATAATAATAATGATAATAATAATATTTTACTCAGACAGACTAAACCTTATCTTCAAAAAAGTAATTTTAACTGGAATTAGTGACGAAGGGTAATTCAGTGCAATGAAGAGTTAGGTATAAATCACTATTTCCAGTACACTCCATATCATCTTAATAAGAAAGAAAGCTGATTAGTGATTAAATTAAATTGGTCGAATTCCAGATAAAATAAGTCCGGTTGATGATTAACCTAACTTTGACATTTTTATATAATACGATATATATATATAATTATATCCATTTCAGAAGACCTGCAGCTTGTCATGGATTCTGAATCCCATTTAAATTATCCTCTGCCTCAGAATTCGTCTATCATTTTGCAAGATTTCCACCTCGGCTGTTTTCTGTGAAATGTACCTTTCTTCGGACTTTTTCCCCCAAAATTCATGGCTACCTGGGTCCTAAATCGAGTGGCCGAAATCTCGGTCACACCTTCCGGTCGCAATGTGTCGTCAGCGAATGTTTAAAATTGGCCTCGACTTCGAGACGAATCTTGTTGCCGACAGACGTTTTTGCATTTGACAGTGGCTGGTGGTGGTGGATTATCTTTTCTCAGAGAGAGAGAGAGAGAGAGAGAGAGAGAGAGAGAGAGAGAGAGAGAGAGAGAGAGAGAGAGAGAGAGAGAGGGAGGGAGTTTTTGTTGTTTCGTCCCCTCACGCTGTCCAAATTTTTGTAGTGATATCCGGTGCGTGTTAGCATTAATACATATATCCATCAGGGAATACCCATTTTTTTCAATAAAAGAGATGGTAGAAACTGGTATTCCCCTCTCCTTCTCAAGGGACGTTACGTACCGCATTCAGAGGGAATCGTACTCCTCTGAAGATTTAATTATATATTCATATGAATATGATATCAAATAGAAATTCAAAATAGAGAAAAATGTGTTATTATATATGCAGAAAGGGCTCCGCTTCAAGATTGCTCAAAACAATTACCGTTTATATGCCTCATAATTCAACGATTCCTTCAATGAAAGACTAATATCGTAAATTATGAAGAGCTGCATCTATGCACATGTAAGCTACATATTATGTATTTCCGTTTCATGTCCTTTCGTTCTTGTTTTTTTGCTGAAGAAATATTTGATCACCCATCGAAATAATTTTGGGCAAGCACTTTTCGATGATGTGGTCATTAAATTACTTTTAATTACTTCTGCTTTTGTCGGATTAGGTCGAGGCTTTCCTTAAACAAGTCAATTCTGGACAATCCACTATCGATATATTCTGGAATATGTTCATTATCTTATTTGGGTCATTCCAATGTAAATCAAAGCAACATTTTTGCTATCGATTATAAAGTAGAAATTATTATAAATGAAGTAAATTTAAATAAATAGGTAAATGAAAATTTATTGATTAATAGATATAAGTGAATAGATCAATATAAGTAAATAGAGAAAAGGAATATAGATAGATAGATATGAATATGAGTAAATACATAGATGAATATCAATAAATAGGCTAGATAAATGGTTAAACAGGTAAATGAAAAGTTAAATATGTAAATAAATAGATAAATAGATATGTGAAGAGGTAATAAATACTTAAATACTTAAATACTTTCTGAAAGTTAACAAAAAGTCAAACGAGGCAAAATAAACATCGCACTGACCTCCTCCCTTCTCTCGCCGAGACGTTATGCAAATGACCAAAATAAAAATGAAAAAAGGGTGCTGACAAAACACCTAAATATATTCGCTGGGTCGAACTGGCTTTCCGAAGATATCTTCACGGTGAAGTGTCCCCTTTTAATTTAATTGACTTCCTTTCGAACATTTACATAGAATTACTATTAGTCAAAATGGGTGGGTGGGGTGAGTAAGGAAGGAGGTTATAATTACAAAACAGGGGGGAAATGTTTATCTTTAAAATGTGGTTTTTGATAAGGTGAAATGGTTGGGGAATTTGTATCATATTCAGTGAAGTAACATTTGTAATGATGGATTTTTTTCTCTTTTTATAATTTAAATACATTATTTTTACATTGTATATTTTAGATATTTGGAGTTCCACTCACTATTCATTGACATATAATGATCCCATAGTCTTCAGTTTTAAACCAAAATTTGGCTGATTCTATAACTATTACTTGACGAGTAACATAAATGAATGTTAATTCAGTTCCTAATTAGTAGTAATTCCCAGACAGTTTAAAGTTAAACATATTGTACTTGATATCAATGCGGGATGATACAATATTGATATATAAGAAACAGAAAATAACCGAAAACTAGATTAAATATTTGTACACCCAAACACACACACGTGAATATCAAAATTTTATGTAATATTTGTTAAGAAACGTAAAACATAGATTCATACAAAGACACACACATATATACATACACATCCCCAAATACATGACAGTCAAATCTGTGAAAACACTTAAGAATCACAAAAAAATCACTTGTACAAACACAAATACGTACAAATTCACTTTGCACACACACACACACACACACACACACACACCTCCATCACCACCACCACACACACACACGACAATCAAAATTTGTTGAAGTATTACTTTAGTAAATACAAAACAAATTAACAAAATCTCCTGGAATATGTAAATCTAAATAAGAAAAGGTTACCCCAAGGTTTGTGGTGTATGACCGCCCCTCGACTCCCAACGAAGGATTTTCATAATGAACGATATCTTACCCAGATTAATTCCTCCTTCCCTCCTCGTGATTCTGATGCTGGTTCAAGTAAGCGAGTTTTTTTAAAGTCTCCAGATAGTTTGACCTTTTAAGCAATTGCTCATTGCAATGGGAAAGGAAAGCTTCCCGATTCCTGTTTTTAGGGGTTTTCTTCTCTTGATGTAGTTTTTCTCTTAGAGTATTGCACTTATGAGGTCTTGCATGTGCATTGATATATGTAAAAGATATGAAATGAGTGACAGCAGATTTGCTTAATAGTAATTATTATTATACTTGAAATTCAAGCTTCCAAAGATAATGGAGTTCAATAAAAGGAAGTATCAGAATGTAACAGGAAATAAAGAAAGAAGAGATGGGTTTTCAGATCAGTAAAAAAAAATCACATTTAGAGATAAAGAGATACAAATTTAAGTGAGCAAAATACAATGAGAGACGAAAGGTAATACGTATATTCAGAATTGCTGTAGCTATTTCTTTAAAATAAATATTACAATTATCGTCAGCCTCAAAAAGCAATATATAGGCACAAAAATTGTCACTATAACTTGATCAGAAACGCTGATAATTATGGAAAACCTCCTCATTAACTTCGGTCATATTGGATTTGGCCCTCTGGCTGAGATGGCTCGAACTTTTAGCAGGTGTACCAGGCCTAAATTTCTTTTCTAACTGTACTTTTGCCCCCCCCCCCCCCCCCCCCACACACACACAAACTTCAAACCTTGACTGCAAGTAAGTTTTGCAAATGTTGAAAAAATATATATTGGAATATGAGCAAATCTAGTATATTGTTTGGAGTCTAAAGACATTCACACTGTATATGGTTATATTATTTTGACTAATCTATCATGAAGTATATAGTTAATCCAACTGATATTTCACATGAATCTTAAAAAAAAATGATAAATAACTCAAAAACTGTAAGCTTCATTATGTAAAGAGAGAGGGAGAGAGAGAGAGAGAGAGAGAGAGAGAGAGAGAGGAGAGAGAGAGAGAGAGAGAGAGAGAGAGAGAGAGAGGGTGGGGGGGCGTGTATACTACTCGAGTTGTAATCAGAGAGAATATCTATTTACCTCCTGCGGTCACTTTTCGAAATCCCGAGCGCCTACTTGACCTCGACTTATATTTGCCTTTGATTTCTAGCCGGAAGCCTTAGCAAATTCTTCTTCATTCTGATATCGAATGATTTGAGGCTATTTAATCTCATTATTATTTTAACTTACTTTTCTTAATATTCTTACTAAGTGATAGTTTATTCATGAACCGGGTTTTTCAGTAAGTTGTAGACTTCTGTAGGAGTAATTTAAAAACTTATTTTTCAAAATCTTTCAAAGGGCAGAATACTTTGTAAATATAGGCCTAAGCGTTAGTGAAATTGCTGTCGCAAATGGTATCAAATATGCTGCTTCTGAATTGTTATAATAACAACATATGAGAACTACAGCTGAATATAGGCCTCAATATATGTCTAAATATAGGTCTCAATGTACTATGTCTAAATAAAGGTCTGATTATAAGTTCTAAATAGTTCTAAATATAGATGTGTATGAATCAAATGTACCACTTCAAAATGGTCATCAAGATGACACACAGGAGAGTCACAGCTAAATATAAGTTTAAACATATATCTACATATACGTAGGCCTATACGATAGTGACATTGGTGATGCATGTGGAATAAAAAATACTACCTAAAAATCCTTATCAAAAATTACATAACCATAGTTGATATTGGTCTAAATGTTGGGGAGGGAAATTGAGAACGTATATGCGTATCTAATATCTACTTTAAAATCGTCATTAATGACACATGAGAAGGATCCTCGGAAGATTATAGGTCAACCCATAATGGCATTCAACGAAAAACCAACGTCAGTCGAGGAACAAGTTATTCCACTCAAGCCCATTTGTCTGTCAAGAACAGACTTCCGGTGAGTAATGATCAATCTTATACAACATTGGGATTTATAGTTTATTCGTCATCATTAGCTTCCTGGTATGGAAGGGGCTTTACGGTACGGCTGGGGTCTTTATTCATCTCACCAGCCATAATTTCCTCATTATTATTACACTACGCACCTATTTCTTTGAAAGGGGACTCACTAAGCATGATATGAAGAGTACAGGACCAAGAAAGGATCTGTGTAATGAGAGTAAGAGTTCCAATAATATCTCAAATTAAGTCATCAAATAACTAGACATTATCAAGCATTTCTGAAGATATTCAGTTGAGGTACTGTGACTGCTAAGCTAATAAAAGGAAGACATTCCAAGATCGCTTTGCCATTCATAGTGATATCAGGAGAAAGTTAAGAATGTTGGAAAAGACTAGAATTGGGCAAAAGAATAAAGGTATTGATAAGCAACGGAGAGACTCACGAGCGATGTGCTGGAACGGAGAATTTTAGAGACGGTCTCATTCAGTGTTCTGAAAAGTAATGAAAATTGGGAAGTTAAATAGAATATTTACACTAACCTATTTTTTTAGGAAGTTTTCACCCTTTAGATGACTGTATGGGGGGGGATTATAATTGTACCAGAAATTGTTGGACAACGCTATTTTGCCTGAAGCTTAACGTTTTATCTCTCTCTCTACTCTCTCTCTCTCTCTCTCTCTCTCTCTCTCTCTCTCTCTCTCTTAGGATGCTTCATGACTCTAACACGATAAGAAGCAAACTCTCAGGCTCGTATACATATATTTTTTACTAATTCCTATGATAGGTTCATCTTCTGGCTAATAATAATAATAATAATAATAATAATAAAATAATAATAATAATAATAAAATAATAATAATAATAATAATAATAATAATGTGGAAGTTACTAACAGGTATCATCAGCGAAAGGTCTATACAAGTACCTAGAGGATAACAAACACCATCCCCCTCCAAAAGAAAGGCGGCTGCAGAATGGAAGTGTAGGGCACAAAAGACCAGCTCCTGATAGACAAAATGGTAATGAAGAACAGTAAGAGAAGGAAACCAACCTAAGCATGGCATGGATAAATTATAAGAAAGCCATCGACATGATACCAAAAACACATGGCTAATAGAATGCCTGAAAATGATATGGCGCGGAAGAAAACGCCATCAGCTTCCTCAAAAAATACAATGCGAAACTGGAATACAATACTTACAAGCTCTGGAATAAGACTATCATAGGTTAATATCAGGAGAGGGATCTTCCATGGCGACTCACTGTCCCCACTACTCTTCATAGTAGCTATGATTCCCATGACAAAAGTACAGCATAAGATGGATGCCGGGTAGCCAACTCAAGCAAAAGAGGCAAACGGAATTAACCATCTGATGTGTTCCATGGACGACATCAAGCTGTAGGTAAGAGCATCAAGAAATAGATACCCTAATCCAGACTGTAAGGATTGTATCTGGGGACATCAGGAATGGAGTGGAATAGAAAAAAAACATGCCTAAGTCAACATACCAAAAGGGCAAAAAGTAACAAGGGCTCAAGGGCGGGATCAAAGCTACCAGATGGAGCAACATCAAACCCCAATAGATGCAGACTGGATACAAATACCTGGGAATAATGGAATTGGAGGGGGATATAAAACAAAAGGTACACCCAAGACCCCCCGATGAAGGGACACATAAAGACAAAAGAATATATGCAGAGACTCAAGCGATACTCAAGTCAAACTCAACGCCGGAAGATGATAAAAACCCCCGCCATCAACATGGGCAGTGCCAGTAATCAGATACAGCGCAGGAATAGAACTCCGCACATAGACCAGAAAACTAGGAACATATGAACAATACACAAAGCACTACACCCAAGTGCAAATACGGACATACTATACATAACACGAAAGGAAGGAGGGAGAGGACTACTAAGTATAGAGGACTGCGTCAATATCGAGAAAAGAGCACTGGGGCAATATCTGAAAACCAGTGAAGACGAGTGCTAAAGAGTGCATGGGAAGAAGGGCTGATAAAAGTAAACGAAGACCAGAAATGTACAGAGACAGGAGAATGACAAACAGAACAGAGAATGCACAACAAACCAATGCACGGACAATACATGAGACAGACTAAAGGAAAGAACTGGCAGCGATTACACATGGCAATGGCTACGAGGAGGGGAGAGCTAAAGAAGGAAACTGAAGGAATGAGAACAGCGGCACAAGATCAGGCCCTAAGAACCAGATATGTCAAAGAACGAACAATGGAAATAGCATCTCTCCCATATGTAGGAAGTGCAATACGAAAAATGAAACCATCAAACACCACATAGCAATCGATTGTCCGGCACTTAGCACAGACCAGTACAAAAAAAGGCATGATTCAGTAGTAAAAGGCCCTCCACTGGCCAGCCTGGTAAGAAACACCAGCTACCTTGCAGTGATAAGTGGTACGAACACCAACCTGAAGGAGTGATAGAAAACGATCAGGCAAAGATCCTCTGCGACTACAGTATCAGAAAGGATGGTGTGATACGTGCAAACAGACCAGACGTGACGTTGATTGACAAAAATCAAGAAGAAAGTATCACCTATGATGTCGCAATCCCAAGGACACCAGAGTTGAAGAGAAAGAAAGGGAAAAATGGATAAGTATCAAGACCTGAAAATAGAAATACGAAGGATATGGGATATGCCAGTGGAAAAATGTACCCATAATCATAGGAACACTAGGCAACCGATCCCAAGATCCCTGAAAAAGTATCTGGAAAAACTAGAGGCTGAAGTAGCTCCAGGAACCATGCAGAAGAGTGTGATCCTAGAAACGGCGCACATAGTAAGAAGAGTGATGGACTCCTAAGGAGGCAGGATACAACCCGGAACCCCACACTATAAATACCACCCAGTAGAATTGCAGGACTGTGATAAAGCAAAAAAAAGAAAAAGAAAAAAAAATAATAATAATAATCTGAGTTATTGACATATCTCTAAAAATAAAAACATAAACAAACTATGAATTAAATAATAAATGCTTAGGCAAACTTAATAAAGCAGTTTTTCTTTTTTAAACAATTCAATTTCCTGGTTAAAATGGAGCTATTTTTTCTCTCTTTTTTTTAAAACACTCCAGTTCCCCTGGACCACCCATTGTCACTTATCATCCAAGAGTGGGCGGAAGAACGCCCTCGTTCATTTTTGGAAATTGCCTATGAAAAGGGACATTTTATAATTAGCTAATAACGCTGCTATTGATAAAAGGTCACACATATTTATTTTTCTTCCCCAGATAATTCACATGTACTGAAAAAGTAGGAGGGCAAAAATTGTCGAATATACAAAGGATTAGGGGTAGACTTCTTTCAATTGATTTTGGAATTAAACCTTCATTCTCCATATGAGTAATAATTCAGATATAAATTATTATCTTTCTTAAGCAATGATAAAGCAGGAATAAAGTTAATACTATCTCGAAGTAATAAAGTTTTCTTGAATAATAACATGCTTTACTACAGCTGGTGAGACTGTCATGTCTAACAACTGGTCCTTCACTAGTTTCCATATAAAGGTGGCTGGCTCAAATTCCATAGGTCCACGCCAGGCTTCCTTTTCATCACACAAACCAAACATTTTATGGCACGCATGTCATAGAAGAGAAATTTGTCAGTCTGCTATTTGATCATTTTGATATAATATACTAAAGATTTTTTAAAGATTATTTTGCAAATATCTTATAATTTTACCGGACTTTTTTTAGGTTCTTTCGAAATCTGATACTCATTTTATAAGAGACCTCTCTCAAATTTGTTTTATAACTTTACTTAACTTTATCGTCTGATTATCTATTTTTAATAACTCTACAGTAGGCCTGATTAGAGATGGTGGATATTGCCTTGCCATTTCTCCTACAATTTTTTAGCAGTTATATTACTTAGACACAACTCTTTCCATTGCTGTGAAGGCAACTGTTTGCATGTATTTACTTACAAATAATTGTAAATACCGGTAGTTGTATAACATTTTATTAATAAATAGTAATGAAAACATGTTGTACAAGTTCACAGATGGACATTGCAAATGGAACCTCAGAAAATCAAGCGAAGATGCAATGCACTATTACCCTAAAGCAATTCTCTTGTATATTAATAAATAATTTGTTTACTTTATTATAGATCAGTATATTCAATTGTTTGCTGGTTTATTTTTCCTCTGATAACTGATCTTTTTCTTTATTTCCTGTTACCTTCTGTTACTTCTTTCTAATGAGCACCATATTCTTAGGGAAATTAAAGATCAAGACTTAGTCAGTGGCCCCTTTCGTGGACTCTTTCTTATGAATAGGGTTCATCTTCTGAATAATAAAAACCAAAAATAAATTTATTACAATAATAATAATATTAGTTTATTAAAAGTAACGGCTACTTCAGCAGCGTTACACTTGTAAAGATTCTTCTCTATTTTCCGAATAGCGGCTTTTTCCGTGCAACTTAGACAGGCTAGTAGAGCGCCTATGGAGGTGATGATCAAATACAGAGTCAAAATTGGTGTCTATATTTGAATTTTACAGATAAAACTATGATACCATCAGCTGTCAAAGTCATTAAAGATATCCCCCCCCCCCCCCCCCCCCATATATATATATATACCCCCCCCCCCTATATAATATATATATAAAGATATATATATATATATATATATATATATATATATATATATATATAATAATATTACATATATATATATATATATAATATATATATATATATATATATATCATATATATATATATATATATATATAGAATATATATATTATATATATATATATATATATATTTATATATATATATATATATAGTATAAATATATATACTATATATATATATATATATATAGGATATATATATATATATATATACTATATATATATATATATAATATATATATAACTACTAATATATATATATTATTATCTCTCTCTCTCTCTCTCTCACTCTCTCTCCTCTCTCTCTCTCTCTATTTTTCTTGAAGCATGCGAGATTTTGTCTGGAGCTGCCAGACATCCTCGGGCTGGGAAGCTGAGGGTGGACTGATCTTGGTAGCGGTGTCCGTCCTCGTTTATATTTGAGTTGACAGCAGGGCACCCATCACGTAACCGCACCGCGAAGGAGGTCAAGGCGGCTGCAGGACTTACAGCATCGCAACCATCAACGCGTGGAAAGTGGCTTGAGACCTGGTTCAAGCCACCAATGAAAACGAAGACCTACTGCCACCAGCCAATAGTAGATCAGCATGGGGCAGATCCCCTGCTGTCAACTCAAAATATAAACGAGGACGGACACCGCTCCAAGATTAGTCCACCCTCAGCTTCCCAGCTCGAGGATGTCTGGCAGCCCCAGACGAAAGCTCGCTTGCTTCAAGAGAGAGAGAGAGAGAGAGAGAGAGAGAGATAACCATGATATCATAGTTTATCTGTAGAATTCAAATATATACACAAATTTTGACTCTGTATTTGATCATGACTTCCATAGGCGCTCTACTAGCCTGTCTAAGTAGCAGGGAAAAAGCCGCTATTCGGAAAATAGAGAAGAATCTCTACAAGTGTAACGCTGCTGAAGTAGCCATTACTTTTAATAAAGTATGCTTGAGAGATGGTCTGCTTCCTAAGTATAATAATAATAATAATAATAATAATAATAATAATAATAATAATAATAATAATAATAATAATAATAATAATAATAATAATAATAATAATAATAATAATAATGCTATTTATGATAAGATATAAGAAAAAAATCAAGGAAAAATTCATCTTTAGTTGTCCAAGACCTGAAGCAGTAATATAATTTCGCAAACTTATTGATTGCTCGACATTTTAGAGTGGTCAGGTATTTGCTTCTTCGTTCCGTTCAGATCAACCACATCCTGTTTAATGCGAGGATTTTGCATAATGCACATAAACGTATCAAAATATGTATTTCAAAGCGGTATATCAGCTTTAGGAACTTCGGCAAGTCTTAGGGAAGCGATGTCACCCAGACTTTTGGGTCGCCAAAAGCTATTTGCCGAAAGATAAAGTTTGAAGGCACTTTCAGTGTCAGAGATTTCAAACACCCGGGGGATTAAATAAGCTTCATTTTTAAAGGGAAACCTCTTTAATCATGGGATCACGCAGGTAGGAACGTAAACATCACTTCGTTAGGATAGGCCTCACTAACTGGCAGTCTTTCGAGAGTTTTATTACCCTCCCGGCTCTGAAAAGCTTTCGTCCAGGTCGTAATTAGTTTTATGTAAGTAAGCTATCTTCGGAACTGATATTGAATACGTTTTTATTTATTTTATTTATTCCTAACTGTTTTTATTTTAATGAAGCCTTTAGACCGTATTACACACCTTTGAACTAAAATGAGTACAATTCTGAAGTTTCAAATGCATTAATAATCACCAGTCTTCTTGCTAAACATTTTATAATGAAAAGTCACTCAAGGAATGATGTATTAAACAAATTATGAGTAACTGAGAATAATTTTGATGATAATTACCGATGATGGTGATTATTATCATTATTATTATTATTATTATTATTATTATTATTATTATTATTATTATTACATACTATCACACTCCGGTTGTTCTTGGGCCTCTTGGTGACCCATGGCCGCTTGCTCCAGACCTTTCCAGGTTCCTGTGTTTAGTGATGCATCCCAGGACCCTCCTCCTCCTCCTCCGCCTCCTCCTCCTTCACCTCCTCCTCTGCCTCCTCCTCCTCCTCCTCCTCCTCCTCCTTTTCCTCCTCCTCCTCCGCCTCCTCCTCCTCTCCACTCCCAGTTCTCTCAGATCTCTAGACACATTAGTATCTTACCATCTCTTCCAAGTATGCGAAAAGTATTCCCAAGGTATAGTGAATTGGATATCAGACGGCAGTTGTAATATATATATATTATATATATATATATATATATATATATATATATATATATATATATATATATATATATATATGCTCAAATTTCTCCCAAAACTGTTGAATATTCACGCGAATGAAATGAATATACGCCATAAAGCCATTCAAATAAAGTAGAATGAGGTCCGAGTGTAACCTTTCAATTGAATGTTTCATTGTGCCATATCTTTCATAATAAATCAATCAGCTGACGATTTGTAATCGTAAATTCACAGAGGCTCCTCATACAAATTTCAAATTCATACTGGAATGACGGCTTACAGCCTAGATGGAATGAAACAAATATTAATTTAATTTAGTTTTATGAATTTATAACATAGACTCAAATTGACCTTATATTTTACTCGGTCGTTACTCCCTCTTTCTTTCTCTATTTAATTTTTATATTTCATTCTATCCCTTTTCTCCTCTTCTCCTTCGAAGGCTTCTAGTGCTCTCGAATATCCGAGTGTTTGCACAACTAGACCGGGGAAATCCATATTAATGATTCATAATTCTGGTATCCCACCATCTCAGTTAATTGTGTATAAAGGGTGGGTTGGTTGTAAAGGATTATCCGGACAATGGGTTTTACTACTCATTTTCACTTTGTAGTTTCCAATATTCCTTCGTTATTAAAAATCTAACTTCACGTCATTTTCAAGTTTGAAGTCTTGTACAACAGTGTTTAGTTCCCTTCGCAAAATGTCAATATATTATCTTCATACATCAGAAATTCAAAATTAATAAAATTTATTTTCAACTTCAATAAGGCCAAAGAACTTACCAATGCTACAACATTAATATCAGAATGTACAAAACCACGATTCAGCAAAAAAACATTCCAAACACATTTTTACTAGTTTTAAGATCCAATGATTTTTGGGTAGTTAAGGGATATTTAAAAGCAAATTCATTATCTCTGTTCAATGCTTAAATGATCTTCTTAAGGTTATGTTGGTACTCATTTTCTATTTGACTGATATAAGTTTATCTTACCCTCGTTGGGAGTAAGAAACAGAAGTCAGATTTCTTTTATAAAACGATTTTGTTTACCACTACAAGTAAATCGAAAATGCTTGTAATACTGACAGCTTGTCATTTATTGATGTATATTGAACATATAGGTAAAAATGTTATTTTAAAATAACTCTTAGGAGCTGATAAATGTAAATAAATAATAGAAAATGAAGTGAGACAATAAGCATACCGTCATACGAGCCACAGGAAAATGGGAGAGAGGAAAGGTCGAAAAACAAAAGAAAGGAAAGAGAATGAAGAGGAAATTGAGATGCATTGAAGGAAAATCAAATTAATATAGAGGAATTGTAGGAGGCAGATTAAAATACAAAGAACGTAGATAAGAAGGAGATGGAAAGTGAATGATAAAGAAAGATAGGTGATTGGAAAAGAAGCGATTAAAACAGAAAGGAAACAAAAGCTAAGAAGGAGCTAAACAGATTGCAGTGATTACGACGCTGAATCTGAAAAAGAGGAGAAAATGACAGCTAACGAGGCCATTAAGAAAAAAAATAAAGAAAATTGGCGCCAATATATAAACTTAGATCACATCCAGAAAACTACATTAGGCCAAGATGTATGGCCCAATTTGGCGTTACTTTAATAACTGCCCCGAAAGTTCCCGGGTTGATTGATCAAAATCCTATTTGCTCAGACTCTTGTGAACGGAAGTTGGAGTAAGTGATGATGGCCCAAGTTGGTTCCCTGGAAGGCTTCGGCCAACTGTGGCTGACACTCACGATTCTTCACGACATCCCCTGGAATACTCTACTTAAAAACGTTGTTTATTTATTTATTAATTTATCATTATTTATTTTTGCTGTTTGTTTTGATTTTTTTGTTTATATCAAATTAATTGTACAAAAAATATATGTATTGAGAATAAGTTGATATTTACTTATATAAAACGTTTGTATTAAAAAAGTATTTTGAGCAATAATTTATCCAAATTTTATAACTATATATAAAAGATTTGTCCAAAACCTGTGTTTTTAAACTAAGAATTTATATAAATTTATTATTTATTTATATAAATCGTTTCTCAAAAATATCTGTGCATTGTGAACTGGAATTTAGATAAATTTATGTAATGCTATGAGTGGTTACAGGCGCGTACAAAAAAACTTAATTATATTAAACAAACTTCTAATGTATAAATGCAGTTATTCAGTTCATAATGAGGCAATATTGCGTGAAATATTTTTATTGACTTCACCGTCATAATGTGGTAATTTTCAAAAATATCTTTTTTCTCAATTTTATCATCATGACCCACTTATTCGGTAAAAAATATACATATTAAAACATTAATATATTTATAATTTAACATATAAACGTCGTTTTCCACAACTACCATATTTTTTGTGGAAAATGTTAGCCATGATAAAAGTCTTTTTCTTTAAATTTCTTCCCCAAACTCAATTTTGATGAGAATCATACCGTCCCTTTTTCTACCAGATTTTTAGCCTTAGTTAAAAAATTGTATTGGGCGACGGATAATCCATCAAAAGAAAGAAAATTTAATATGACTACGAACCGTTTTGCCTTCCCAGTGATTTGAAAAGAAAAGATAAATGAAGATTTTAAATTATTTAACGTGGATCTGCTTTTAAAAAGGGAATGATTTATTAACTCTTTCCAAATATGAAGCAGAATAAAAGTATTGAAAAAATATTCCATTAAAATATTTTACACTAGAAAATTATTTGTGAACAGTGAGAAATTCTTGCAGAGATACCGGAACAATTAGGCTTATGCAAATATGCTCGGAGCCTTTTCCATTCGTTCATTTGCATATATGCAAGCATTATGGTGAAACTGGTTATATTTCCGTAGGGACTATCAGACCCTGCATAATTATACTGTTAGTCCAAGCAAGTATTCTTCATGAAGAAATATATCTTTTAGCTACCTGATAATCGGTTTTCTGTTACATAATTTTTTTTTACCATAGCGAAAGTTGGAAAAAATAAAGTAATTGACTCTGTAAGGACTATGCTATCAAGTCTGATGAAAAACCGTGCAATTATTGCGTTTTTCTGGTGGTTACGTTTCCATACATATATCTTGATAAATGAATAAATAAACAGAAAAATCATTCAAAAACAAAAAATTCTTAAATATGAGTAAATGAGTATTTCAAAATCCGGATGAATGAAGGCCAGCTTGTCCCCTTTATTAAAAGGGAATAAAAATGAATATTAATAAATGAATGAGTAAACACACAAACAATTCCTAGGCTTAAAATCACTAAACACGACTAAATGAGTATTCAAAATCAGTCTAAACCAAGACAGACTAAATGGAAACAAAAGATCTTCCTCGAATCTTCGCCGCCATCAAAAAAAAAAAACAAAAAAAAAAAAAAAAAAAAAAAAAAAAAAAAAAAAGTCCAAGAGAAAGGAAGCGAATAAGAGAGAAACTTGGATGAACCTGTATCCAAGATGAAGTACAGGGAACCTGGCATCCTCTGAAACTTGATTGGGGCGGAGGGGAGGCATATTACGCCGGAAATCGCGCACCTGTTTGACGATAAGGTGGCTCATTAGCCAGGCCAAATAGCGGTGCTGCTATATTTATGCGTCTATTCCCACCACTCACGCCTCCTTCTTTATGGCTCTAAACATATAGAGCGGTTACTGTGGAGTATTCTGAGATCAAGTATATATATACATTTATATATATATATATATATATATATATAAATTTATGTGAGTCAGACTCACATCGAAATCGAACCCAGGTCTTTCAAGGCTTGGATTCGATCCCAATGTGAGCTATCAGTTTATTTCTGCTACGCACATGTTTGTGTCGATTACTTTCATGCAAATATATTTTCATACATCCATACATGCATAACAACATAAAACCCTACTAAACCTTATTGAGCGCATACGCGATAACAACCCTATTTTTAACCACTCATTCAGCAATCAGTTTTTTCAAAGTGATTACGCTCTCGGTAACTTAATTAAAAAGCCTCGTTTTCGCTTCATAATTATTGTGGAAAATGTTTTAAATTGCAGCTTTGGCAAAAGACTGCAAATCACAGTGAGGTGGAATATTTAGTGACAATTTTCTAATCATTTTGTTCTTAATATTTCGACTAGCAGTTAATGACACAAACTGCTGCGTATGAAATGTCAAGTAACTATTTACTAAACAAAAAAATATTTCTTTATATTTTAACTGTCAATCGATGTAAAAATCTGTTGATCATTTAATAGGATAAGGAAGCGAATATAACACTATTTAGATACACACAGTGGTACTTCATTCATGTAGATAAAGAAAAAAAAAAAAAATTTTATTAGACACCTGAACCATTTCCTTATGGTAGAACTCTGTCGGGGTGAGTTATAAATAGAATATATATTGTTTTCCTTCTTAACTCTCTCACGAACAATGATTACACTAATTTAGAAAAAAAGTACGATGACTTAATTATTATTAGACGAAGAAAGATTAATTATCTAATTCATAGATTAACAGACAAAAATGTAAGCAAAATATTCACATCTAAGAATTGTTTTAGGGTAGCGATGCGCTGCATCTTCGCTTGATCTTTGAGATTATGAAAAATTGATAAATCACGTCTAACATCAAGCCATTTTTATTAGCTATTTACATGAGAACCCTAATAAACCAAGACTTTAGCCGAAGGAAATGTTAATATTAAACTAAGTTCAGGAGCTTCCCAGCCTCTATCCTCGTGCACTTGGTAGTAAGGAATTTAATTCATGCAAATTCTTAATTTTACGAGATTCTTGTCTGAGATTAGAGGTAAACTTCGTCTAATAAATGCGCTTAGTATCAGGCCGTGAATATGGAACTAAAGTATGAATTTAACAGTGGTTTAATGGAAAATATTGCATAAACCATAAGTTAAAAGTCTCAGCCTCGTCTATGGATGTAGGATCAACTTATCGAATGTATATGAATAATATTATGGCTAGGAAAAATAATTGCGTTTTGGAGAAATTCACAAACAATATTCATGTTTTATCATTTGGTTAAAGGAAAATAATAAATTACATATCTAAATCAGTTCACTGAATATGACAAGCAAAAATAACCTTATTTTAACTTTTCTTTTATATAAATTTCACTCTCGTTTACAAGGGGGATTCTTGCTTTCTTGATTAATGTAACTAGCATATCATCTGTTATTATGAGGATACCTAAGAAAGGAAGGGTTTTCTCTCTGCTGAATTCTACGGTGAAATTTAGGTAGGAATTCTTCTTAATTTCTTCGGCTAAATGAACGCCCAATTAAAAGCCATGTAACAAAACATTACAATTAAAGCGACATACCAATAGGAAAAAAGAAAAAGGGTCTCACTCGAGGAAGAAATCCTTCCTGCATTCGATTGCTGCCTCCTCACGTTTAAGGGGAAATTGCTCTTTGCAAAAGTCCCCGCCATGAGAGGAAACCAGGCATAAATGAAGGGAAATCTGAATTAAATTGAATTAAATGGCCATCTCTCTCCCACGCTTGAGTTGAATTTATGATACGCTCGACTTCAGGATGGTGGGCATTTAATAATTTTTAGCGGGGGCAAATAGAAATTATTATTTATTATTATTATTATTATTATTATTATTATTATTATTATTATTATTATTATTATTATTATTATTATTATTATTAATTATTATTTTTTTTTTTTTTTTTTTTTTTTTTTTTTTTTTTTTTTTTGCTCTATCACAGTCCTCCAATTCGACTGGGTGGTATTTATAGTGTGGGGTTCCGGGTTGCATCCTGCCTCCTTAGGAGTCCATCACTTTCTTACTATGTGTGCCGTTTCTAGGATCACACTCTTCTGCATGAGCCCGGAGCTACTTCAGCCTCTAGTTTTTCCAGATTCCTTTTCAGGGATCTTGGGATCGTGCCTAGTGCTCCTATGATTATGGGTACGATTTCCACTGGCATATCCCATATCCTTCTTATTTCTATTTTCAGATCTTGATACTTATCCATTTTTCCCTCTCTTTCTCTTCAACTCGGTGTCCCCATGGTATTGCGACATCAATGAGTGATACTTTCTTCTTGCTTTGTCAATCAACGTCACGTCTGGTCTGTTTGCACGTATCACCCTATCCGTTCTGATACCATAGTACCCAGAGGATCTTTGCCTGATCGTTTTCTATCACTCCTTCAGGTTGGTGCTCGTACCACTTATTACTGCAAGGTAGCTGATGTTTCTTGCACAGGCTCCAGTGGAGGCTTTTGCCACTGAATCGTGCCTCTTTTTGTACTGGTTCTGTGCAAGTGCCGGGCATTCACTTGCTATGTGGTTTATGGTTTCATTTTTCGTATTGCACTTCCTACATGGGAGAGATGTTATTTCGTCTATCATACTTTGAACTATCTGGTTCTTAGGGCCTGATCTATTATTATTATTATTATTATTATTATTATTATTATTATTATTATTATTATTTTATTATCATTTTGTTAAAATGGTTGCTGCTTCAAGCACTATTAATCTTGTAGAAAGTCTTAATAGAGAAGACTCTCTACAAGATTAAGAGTGCTGAAGCAGGCACCATTTTCAATAAAAACCTGTTTTTGAGAGGGTCTCCTTCCGAAATGTTTTTATTATTATTATTATTATTATTATTATTATTATTATTATTATTATTATTATTATTATTATTATTTTTTTTTTTTTTTTTTTTTTTTTGTTTTTTTTTTTTTTTTTTTTCTTTTTTTTTTTTTTTTTTTTTTTTGCTCTCACAGTCCTTCAATTCGACTGGGTGGTATTTATAGTGTGGGATTCCGGGTTGCATCCTGCTCCTTAGAGGTCCATCACTTTTCTTACTATGTGTGCCGTTTCTAGGATCACACTCTTCTGCATGAGGCCCGGCCGAGCTACTTCAGCCTCTAGTTTTTCCAGATTCCTTTTCAGGGATCTTGGGATCGTGCCTAGTGCTCCTATGATTATGGGTACGATTTCCACTGGCATATCCCATATCCTTCTTATTTCTATTTTCAGATCTTGATACTTATCCATTTTTTCCTCTCTTTCTCTTCAACTCTGGTGTCCCATGGTATTGCGACATCAATGAGTGATACTTTTCTTCTTGACTTTGTCAATCAACGTCACGTCTGGTCTGTTTGCACGTATCACCCTATCCGTTCTGATACCATAGTCCCAGAGGATCTTTGCCTGATCGTTTTCTATCACTCCCTCAGGTTGGTGCTCGTACCACTTATTACTGCAAGGTAGCTGATGTTTCTTGCACAGGCTCAGTGGAGGGCTTTTGCCACTGAATCATGCCTCTTTTGTACTGGTTCTGTGCAAGTGCCGGGCATTCACTTGCTATGTGGTTTATGGTTTCATTTTTCGTATTGCACTTCCTACATATGGGAGAGATGTTATTTCCGTCTATCATACTTTTGAAACATATCTGGTTCTTAGGGCCTGATCTTGTGCCGCTGTTATCATTCCTTCAGTTTCCTTCTTTAGCTCTCCCCTCTGTAGCCATTGCCAATTGTCATCGCTGGCTAGTTCTTTAGTCTGTCTCATGTATTTGTCCGTGCATTGGTTTGTTGTGCCAGTCCTCTCTCTTTCTCTTCTCTGTCTTTCTGTATATTTCTGGGTCTTCATCTACTTTTATTAGTCCTTCTTCCCATGCACTCTTTAGCCACTCGTCTTCCCTGGTTTTCAGATATTGCCCCAGTGCTCTGTTTTCGATGTTGACGCAGTCCTCTATACTTAGTAGTCCTCTCCCTCCTTCCTTTCGTGTTATGTATAGTCTGTTCCGTATTTGCTCTTGGGTGTAGTGCTTTGTGTATTGTCATTTGTTTCCTGGTTTTCTGATCTATGCTGCGGAGTTCTGCCTTCGTCCATCCCACTATTCCTGCGCTGTATCTGATTACTGGCACTGCCCATGTGTTTATGGCTTTTATCATATTTCCCGGCGTTGAGTTTTGACTTGAGTATCGCCTTGAGTCTCTGCATATATTCTTTCCTGATCGTGTCCTTCATCTCTTGGTGTTTTATATCTCCTCCTTCCATTATTCCCAGGTATTTGTATCCTGTCTCATCTATGTGTTTGATGTTGCTCCCATCTGGTAGCTTTATCCCTTCAGTTCTCGTTACTTTGCCTTTTTGTATGTTGACTAAGGCGCATTTTCTATTCCAAACTCCATCCTGATGTCTCCAGATACAATCCTTACAGTCTGGATTAGGGTATCTATTTCGTTGATGCTCTTACCATACAGCTTGATGTCGTCCATGAACATCAGATGGTTGATTTTGTTGCCTCTTTTCTTGAGTTGGTACCGGCATCCATCTTCTGTTAGTACTTTTGTCATGGGAATCATGGCTACTACGAAGAGTAGTGGGGACATGAGTCGCCCTGGAAGATCCCTCTCCTGATATTAACCTCTGCTAGTCTTTTTCCAGAGCTTGTAAGTATTGTATTCCAGTTGCGCATTGTATTTTTGAGGAAGCTGATGGTATTTTCCTCTGCCCATATATTTTCAGGCATTCTATTAGCCATGTGTGTGGTATCATGTCGAAGGCTTTCTTATAGTCTATCCATGCCATGCTTAGGTTGGTTTTCCTTCTCCTACTGTTCTTCATTACCATTTTGT
>NC_087200.1:210487800-210547800 GCF_015104395.2 Macrobrachium nipponense
AGTTAACAGCAATAAGACAGGCACTGCTGTACTCACTGGAGAATGAAGTAGGGCCTGTAATCATCCACACAGACTCAAAGTCCTCAATGCAAGCCCTGCCAACAACAGAAATTAAAGAAAATAAGGCACTGCTGGCTGGAATTAAAACACTGCTACACAGCACAGCGAAAGAGGAAGACCTGTCACCTTAAACTGGTAACCCAGTCACATAGGAATTCCAGGCAATGAGAGGGCTGATGAGCTAGCCAAAAGTACAAAACACATTGACAGAGTGCAAGTACATATACAACCTGCACTGCAACAAGTCAAGAATGCAATGAAACCAACTCTGCATAGAAAAATTGCTAAAAGACCATCGTGAGTGGGTAGAAAAGAACTCACCGTCTGCCAGATGGTATAAGAAATCGGACTGGTCTAGTGCCTCCTCCATAGACAGGCACACACCAAGAAAACTTGCTGTGATCATCCACAGACTCAGGCTAGGATATAAAGCCTGCTGGGAAATTGTGGAAAACAGTGTCAGACCATGTGAACACTGTCAAGAAGAAACACAGCAACCCACTCCTTCACTACCTGCTGGAATGCAGAGAAACAGCACAGCTAAGAGGTGCAGCACAAAATGCAGTACCTGCACAAGATGCTGAGCATGCAGCTGCCCACAGTCACAAAGACAATCATTGAAAACTTAGAAGAGCATGCCCAGGTGCTCTACAACTACCTCCACCAAGGTAATCAAACTAATAAGTGAAATCAATCACCCTCATCACATCCCTTCATTGTAAGCTCTATCCACATCATCCACTATCACTCTTTTAAAAACTTTACCTACAATAAAATCCTCCCGCAGGGACCCAAGGGAGTAAAAGGGTTGGACAACCCACCTGCACCGCTTCTCCGATTTTCGAAAGCCTTACACTCATTCAAACTTCTTCTATAATATGACATGATGGCCCTCTCTTTACTGACACCATCATCCTTCCCCTGTCCACTCCTATCTCTACAACTAAAGATATTTCCAATTTCAAAAAACTAACCATGTACCTAAAGAATCTTTTCAGATCACCTACGGGCCGAACAAGGGAAAGGCCCGTGCCAACAAGAAGTGTTGGCTTAATACAACAACAACAACAACAACAACAACAGCTCCAAGATCCACCCTCAGCTTACCTTACAGACCTTACAGACCTTACATCTTGTTCGGGTTGCCCCAGGTCCCTCAGTGTGAGGCACCTCTAATGTCTACCAGAGAGTTGCTAGTACATCTTCCGGTATATTTTGCATCTTCCAATCTTGGATGGTCTGGGATGCAGTTTAGATATTTGTCGAGCTTATTCTTAAACACATCTACGCTCACTCCTGATATATTTCCTCAGATGAGCTGGCAAACGCATTGAATAGACGCTGCATTATCGATGCTGGTGCGTAGTGGATTAATGTCCTGTGTGCTTTCCTTATTTTCCTGGGTATAGTTTGGGCACTATTAATCTACCTCTGCTTGCTCTTTCTGATATTTTTAGTTCCATGATATTTTCTGCTATTCCTTCTATCTGTTTCCATGCCTGAATTATCATGTAGCGTTCTCTTCTCCTTTCTAGACTATATAATTTTAAGAATTGTAGTCTTTCCCAGTAGTCAAGGTCTTTAACTTCTTCTATTCTAGCTGTAAAGGACCTTTGTACACTCTCTATTTGTGCAATATCCTTTGATAGTGTGGGTACCATATCATATTGCAATATTCAAGTGGCACTACGAACATATGTTTTTTAAAGCATAAATCATGTGTTTCAGCTTTTCTTGTTTTGAAGTGCCGTAACAACTTCCCATTTTTCCTTTACATTTTGCCAACAGAGTTGCTATTTGATCATTGCATAACATGTTCCTATTCATCATCACACCAAGGTCTTTAACTGCTTCCTTATTTGTGATTGTCATTATTAGGTCCCTTATATGCATATAGCTTTCTTTCTCTGTCTCCATAATTATTGATTCAAATTTATCAGAGTTAAATACCATCCTATTTACCTCCGCCCAATCATATACTTTGTTAAGGTCTCTTTGTAGAGCGTTCCTCCATCTTCATCACAAGTAATTTCTCTACTTATTCTTGTGTCATCCTGCGAAACTACTCACTACCGAATCCTAACATTATTGTCTATGTCTTCAATCATAATAACAACAGTATTGCAGCTAACACCTGTACCTTGCGGCACACCGGATATTACCTTGGCTTCATCCGATTTCTCGTCGTTTGCAATAACTATCTGTTTTCTGTTGTGTAAAAATTCTTTTAACCATCTTCCTACTTTATCCACGATATTGTGTTTTCTAATTTTCTTCGCTAATATATTATGGTCTACTTTATCAAAAGCTTTTGCAAAGTCTAAATAAACCACATCTGTTTCATTTCCGCTTTTCATATTTTTGAATATGTTCTCACGGTGGACTAACAGTTGGGTTGTGTACTTTTTCCGGGTACGAAACCATGTTGTCCTTTATTAAACAAATTATTTTTTATTAAATGTTTCATAATATTTTTCTTCATTACCCTTTCATACACTTTCATAATATGTGATGTTAGACTCACAGGCCTATAATTACTTGCCTCTAGTCTTGATCCACTTTTGAAAGTAGGGTAATATATGCTAATTTGTGCTCATATAAATCTTGCCTGTATCTACACTTTGTCCTTAATAATATGCAAGTGGCTTTGCGATAGAATGAACTACTTTCTTTAACAAAATAGCAGGAATTCCATCAGGCCCTGCAGCAGCTCCATTTTTTAATTTCATTAATAGCCTGCACAATATCAGCTTCATTAATATCTATGTCAGCTAAATATTCACTATTTTCATCCCTTACTTCTATATCATTATCTTCATTATCTATTATAGGGGTGAATTCTCTCTTATATCGTTCTGCCAGTATGTTGCAAATTTCCTTTTTTTCATTCGTTAATCTCCCTTCAATTCTTAGAGGGCCTATTTCTATTCATTCTTTTATTCATCTTCTTCGCATATGAGGTATAATAGTTGGGTTTTATTTTGTTGATATTTAATAGGGTTTTTTCTTCCAAGTCCCGTTTTCATTTTCTTTTGATTGTATAATCTTTTGTTCTGCATTTTTCTATCTTACGTAGTTCTATAACTTCCATGCATTTTTTTTTGCTAGACCTTTTTTCCACCTTTCTGATTTTCTGAACAAGATCCTTCTGTCTCTTGGTATGCATGACTGATGTTTTACTTTTCTTCTTCGGTATATATTTATCCACTATTTTCTCTAATATTTTATATAATATCTCCGTATTTACCTCTATGTCATCACTTACGAAAATATTATCCAATCTTTGTTTAATTCTTCATTTATTTCTGACCATTTTATATTTTTACTGTAGAAGTTGTATTCCATATCCTTCCCACTTTTTCATTTCTTGCTTATCTCTGTTTTCACTTGCTTTGGAATGGACTGTTAATCTATGACATTATGGTCTGAAATACTCGCATTATAAACTATTATTTCTTTAACATAATTCATCTCGTTCACAAATACTAGGTGGTAAAGTATTTTCCTTTCTTGTTGGCAGGTGATTTATTTGTTGAATGTTGTATTCTAGTAGCATATCTAATAGCTTTTCGAATTGCCTCTTATCTTTCTGCACTAATATTACTCTTTTTTATATGTATAAGTACATCCACAATCTCCTATTCGTTCTTTCCAGTCTACGAAAGGAAAGTTGAAGTCTCCAGATAGGAGAATAGTCAAGTCCTTGTGATTTCTACATATATCATCCAATTTTTCTATTATTAAGTCAAACTCTTTAGTATTAGGAGGTCTATATATTACTATGTTCATTAATTTTTCAGATTCAAATTCTACCGCTATTAGTTCACATTCTGAGTTTACTATATTTCTCATATATGTCCTTGTTTTTGTCTTTCCCATATATTGCGGTTCCCCCTGATTCCTATTTTTTCTATCTGATCTATAAGTTTGGAACCCATTTATTTGATCATCATTCCCAGTCTCTTGGGAATACCAGTTTCACTTATATTCATTATATCTATTTTCTTTTCAATTTGGGTTAGTTCTTCTAAGTACTCTATTGTTTTTCTTTTTTGAGTTACTCGTAACTAAACCCGCTGCGGCATTCATCACTATGATGTTTGCCGGTGTTTTCTCCTTCATTTAATATTGGTAATAATAAGGATTTTCCCATGTCTCTTTCCTGTTCTGGTATGTTGTTCTTTTTTTTCATTTCCAGAAATTCTGACATTAAAAAATCCAACTTTTCCATAATATTTGTTCTTCCTTCATCTTAATTATTCATTTTGTGTCTGAATCTGCAATTTTCTCCATATCTGCAATATCCCCTTGCATAATAAAAACAGTATTATCTCTTGAGTAGAATCTTGGAGCTGATGCATTGAAATTTTTTGCTGGCACCTCTGCATATCTCGTTGATGGCTTGCTTTTTTCTTTTACCTGATATTTTTTCATTCCTCTCTTTATTTGTTTCTTCTTATTTTGGATTTTATTGCTTGATTGGTTATTTATTTGATTATTTTTCATGACCACAGGGTGCATATATTTAAATTTTTGTCGAACTTACATCCTTTTCCTTCTTTTAGGTTTTGCATATTTTTTGGATGTAGATCTCTGCAATCATCCTCATATCCATCTAAAGTATGCACATTTACCATATATTTCATAGTTGTGACATACCTTAGGATGTTTGTAGTAACATTTTTCTCCATATCTGCAATTCCCTCTTTTCAAAAGGTTGCAGACTTTGTCTTTTTTTGTATATTTTTCCTCTTTCCGTCATTGTGTAGATCTGGGTAGAGCCTCTTCGGCATTTTCTTTTGTGCTGTCATATCTAATTTATTTCTTCGTAGGTATGCTGCTTTATAGCCTCATATGTAGTATCAATGAGATCTCTGCATCCATACTTTTATCTTGTTCTGTTTGTTTTCCTTATATTTTTCTGTCATTTCAGTTTTGCTTACTTCTCTTACGTTTTTCCTCTTCTTCTTCTTCTTCTTCTTCTTCTTCTTCTTCTTCTTCTTCTTCTCATCCTCAAACTATTTGTACATTCAATCTTGATTAATAACATTGTCTATCCATGGTAGACATGTTGAGCAAAAAAATTCTTGTGTCTTTTCTCATATCTTGCATTACCTCAGCACACTGTGGATGGGTCGGAATGTTGCATGCAGCACATTTTCTGATTAGGTTTTGTGGATTAACTATGCTATACCACACCTTACACAGTTTACATGCTTTTGGCATTCTTTTTCCTAATGCATCAATTAGGATATTCACAAGGTTCACTTTATTCATTTTCTTTGTCGGAATATGTTGGTTTAGTATAATTTTCTTTATGAGTCTCTTGACCACTTGGATTTTATTTGGAACTTCTTCAATTATTTTCAAGATGTTTTCATTTGATTTGTTCCAGTTTGAAGGATTGTATCCTTCTAATATATCTATGAATGATTTTGTATATTTTTGGTTAGACTGTTGCTGATTTCATAGATCAGAAATGCCAGTTTTCCCTTCCTGCTACCTCATCGTATTGCGATCTGCCAAGCAAGCTAAATCTCGCCATTTTTTTTTCCGCAGTTGGCAGCTTACTGCCATCTTGTTCTGATTTACAGTATTTCACTTGATAAACTAACTTAGAAGACGCTTTATCCTACTATTTCCACACTTAATCTTTTTAAATCACCGATAGTTCACGAACACTTCTAGATATTTCTCAAATTTCTAGACGTATGTTAAACTTGTGATATTGTTGATTAATCTGACTTCGACCAGGAACGTCTCACAAGCAAGATGACTACTACGAAGATGTCTGGCAGCCCCAGACGAAAGCTCACTTACTTCAAGAAAGAGAGAGACAGAGACAGATATATATATATATATTATATATATATATATATATACTATATATATATATATATATATATATATATATATATATATATATCGTTAATGACTTTGATAACTATGGTATCATAGTTTATCTGTAAATTCAAATATATAGACCAATTTTGACTCTGTATTTGATCATGACCTCCATAGGCGCTCTACTAGCCTGTCTAAGTAGCACGGAACAAGCCGCTATTCGGAAAATAGAGAAGAATCTCTACAAGTGTAACGCTGCTGAAGTAGCTATTACTTTTAATAAAGTATGCTTGAGAGAGGGTCTGCTTCCTAAGTACAATAATAATAATAATAATAATAATGATAATAATAATAATAATAATAATAATAATAATAATAATAATAATAATAATAATAATAATACTATTTATGATAAGATATAAGAAAAAAATCAAGGAAAAATCATCTTTGATTATCCAAGACCTGAAGCAATAATATAATTTCACAAGCTTATTGATTGCTCGACATTTTTGAGTGGTCAGGTATTTGCTTCTTCGTTCCGTTCAGATCAACCACATCCTGTTTAATGGGAGGATTTTGCATAACGCACATAAACGTATCAAACTATGTCTTTTAAAACGGTATATCAGCTTTAGGAACTTCGGCAAGTCTTAGGGAAGCGATACGACCCAGACGTTTTGGGTCACCAAAAGCTGTTTTGCCGAAGGATAAAGTTTTGAAGGCACTTTCAGTGTCAGAGAATTCAAACAACCCGGGAGATTAAATAAGCTTCATTTTTAAAGAGAAACCTCTTTAATCATGGGATCACGCAGGTAGGAACGTAAACATCACTTCGTTAGGATAGGCCTCACTACCTGGCAGTCTTTCGAGAGTTTTATTACCCTCCCGGCTCTGAAAAGCTTTCGTCCAGGTAGTAATTAGTTTTATGTAAGTAAGCTATCTTCGGAACTGACACTGAATTCGTTTTTATTTGTTTTATTTATTCCTAACTGTTTTTATATTAATGGAGCCTTTAGACCGTATTACACACCTTTGAACTAAATTGAGTACAATTATGAAGTTTCAAATGCATTAATAATCACCAGTCTTCTTGCTAAAGATTTTATAATGAAAAGTCACTTAAGGAATGATGTATTAAACAAATTATGAGTAACTGAGAATAATTTTGATGATAATTACCGATGATGGTGATTATTATTATTATTATTATTTTTATTTTTTTATTTTTTTTTTGCTCTATCACAGTCCTCCAATTCGAACTGGGTGGTATTTTATAGTGTGGGGTTCCGGGTTGCATCCTGCCTCCTTAGGAGTCCACACTTTTCTTACTATGTTTGCCGTTTCTAGGATCACACTCTTCTGCATGAGTCCTGGAGCTACTTCAGCCTCTAGTTTTTCTAGATTCCTTTTCAGGGATCTTGGGATCGTGCCTAGTGCTCCTATGATTATGGGTACAATTTCCACTGGCATATCCCATATCCTTCTTATTTCTATTTTCAGATCTTGATACTTATCCATTTTTCCCTTTCTTTCTCTTCAACTCCTGGTGTCCCATGGTTATTGCGACATCAATGAGTGATACTTTCTTCTTGACTTTGTCAATCAACGTCACGTCCTGGTCTGTTTGCACGTATCGCCTTATCCGTTCTGAAACCATAGTCCCAGAGGATCTTTGCCTGATCGTTTTCTATTCACTCCCTCAGGTTAGTGCTCGTACCACTTATTACTGCAAGGTAGCTGATGTTCTTGCACAGGCTCCAGGGGAGGGCTTTTGCCACAGAATCATGCCTCTTTTTGTACTGGTTCTGTGCAAGTGCCGGGCATTCGCTTGCTATGTGGTTTATGATTTCATTTTTCGTATTGCACTTCCTACATATGGGAGAGATGTTATTCCCATCTATCGTTCTTCTTTGAACATATCTGGGTCTTAGGGCCTGATCTTGTGGCCGCTGTTATCATTCCTTCAGTTTCCTTCTTTAGCTCTCCCCTCTGTAGCCATTGCCATGTGTCATCGCTGGCTAGTTCTTTAGTCTGTCTCATGTATTGTCCGTGCATTGGTTTGTTGTGCCAGTCCTCTGTTCTGTCTTTCATTCTCCTGTCTCTGTATATTTCTGGGTCTTCGTCTACTTTTATTAGTCCTTCTTCCCAAACACTCTTTAGCCATTCGTCTTCACTGGTTTTCAGATACTGCCCCTGTGCTCTGTTCTCGATGTTGACGCAGTCCTCTATGCTTAGCAGTCCTATCCCTCCTTCCTTTCGTGTTATGTATAGTCTATACGTATTTGCTCTTGGGTATAGTGCTTTGTGAATTGTCTATGTTTCCTGGTTTTTCTGATTCTATGCTGCGGAGTTCTGCCTTCGTTCATTCCACTATTCCTGCGCTGTATCTGATTACCGGCACTGCCCATGTGTTTATGGCTTTTATCATATTTCCGGCGTTGAGTTTTGACTTGAGTATCGTCTTGAGTCTCTGCATATATTCTTTCCTGATCGTGTCCTTCATCTCTTGGTGTTTTATATCCCCTCCTTCCATTATTCCCAGGTATTTGTATCCTGTCTCATCTATGTGTTTGATGTTGCTCCCATCTGGTAGCTTTATCCCTTCAGTTCTCGTTACTTTGCCTTCTTGTATGTTTACTAAGTCGCCTTTTTCTATTCCAAACTCCATCCTGATGTCCCCAGGTACAATCCTTACATTCTGGATTAGGGTATCTATTTCCTTGATGCTCTTACCATACAGCTTGATGTCGTCGTCCATGAACATCAGATGGTTGATTTTGTTGCCTCTTTTCTTGAGTTGGTACCCGGATCCATCTTCTGTAGTTACTTTGTCATGGGAATCATGGCTACTACGAAGCCAGTAGTAGGGACAGTAAGTCGCCCTGGAAGATCCCTCTCCTGATATTAACCTCTTGCTAGTCTTATTCCAGAGCTTGTAAGTATTGTATTCCAGTTGCGCATTGTATTTTTGAGGAGCTGATGGTGTTCTCCTCTGCCCCATATATTTTCAGGCATTCTATTAGCCATGTGTGTGGTATCATGTCGAAGGCTTTCTTATAGTCTATCCAAGCCATGCTTAGGTTGGTTTTCCTTCACCTACTGTTCTTCATTACCATTTTGTCTATCAGGAGCTGGTCTTTTGTGCCCCTACACTTCCTTCTGCAGCCTTTCTGTTGGTGGGGATGATGTTGTCTCCTCTAGGTAGTTGTATAGCCTTTCACTGATGATACCTGTTAGTAACTTCCCGTTATTGTGGAAGTTATTATTATTATTATTATTATTATTATTATTATTATTATTATTATTATTATTATTATTATTTCTTATTATTATTGTCGTTATTATTATTATTATTATTTTTTTTTTTTTTTTTTTTTTTTTTTTTTTTTTGCTCTATCACAGTCCTCCAATTCGACTGGGTGGTAGTTTATAGTGTGGGTTGGTTCGGGTTGCATCCTGCCTCCTTAGGAGTCCATCACTTTTCTTACTATGTGTGCCGTTTCTAGGACCACACTCTTCTGCATGAGTCATGGAGCTACTTCAGCCTCTAGTTTTTCTAGATTCCTTTTCAGGGATCTTGGGATCGTGCCTAGTGCTCCTATGATTATGGGTACGATTTCCACTGGCATATCCCATATCCTTATTATTTCTATTTTCAGATCTTGATACTTATCCATTTTTTCCCTCTCTTTCTCTTCAACTCTGGTGTCCATGGTATCTGCGACCATCAATGAGTGATAGTTTCTTCTTGACTTTGTCAATCAACGTCACGTCCTGGTCTGTTTGCACATATCACCCTATCCGTCTGATACCATAGTCCCAGAGGATCTTTTGCCTGATCGTTTTCTATCACTCCCTCAGGTTGGTGCTTCGTACCACTTATTACTGCAAGGTAGCTGATGTTTCTTGCACAGGCTCCAGTGGAGGGCTTTTGCCACGAATCATGCCTCTTTTTGCACTGGTTCTGTGCAAGTGCCGGGCATTCACTTGCTATGTGGTTTATGGTTTCATTTTTCGTATTGCACTTCCTACATATGGGAGAGATGTTTATTTCCGTCTATCGTACTTTGAACATATCTGGTTCTTAGGCCCCTGATCTTGTGCCGCGTTATCATTCCTTCAGTTTCCTTCTTTAGCTCCCCTCTGTAGCCATTGCCAATTGTCATCGCTGGCTAGTTCTTTAGTCTGTCTCATGATTGTCCGTGCATTGGTTTGTTGTGCCAGTCCTCTGTTCTTTCTGTCTTTCTCCTGTCTCTGTATATTTCTGGTCTTCATCTACTTTTATTAGTCCTTCTTCCCATGCACTCTTTAGCCACTCGTCTTCACTGGTTTTCAGATATTGCCCCAGTGCTCTGTTTTCGATGTTGACGCAGTCCTCTATACTTAGTAGTCCTCTCCCTCCTTCCTTTCGTGTTATGTATAGTCTGTCGTATTTGCTCTGGGTGTATGCTTTGTGTATTGTCATTTGTTTCCTGTTTTTCTGATCTATGCTGCGGAGATTCTGCCTTCGTCCATTCCACTATTCCTGCGCTGTATCTGATTACTGGCACTGCCATGTGTTTATGGCTTTTATCATATTTCCGGCATTGAGTTTTAACTTGAGTATCGCCTTGAGTCTCTGCATATATTCTTTCCTGATCGTGTCCTTCATCTCTTGGTGTTTTATAATCTCCTCCTTCCATTATTCCCAGGTATTTGTATCCTGTCTCATCTATGTGTTTGATGTGCTCCCATCTGGTAGCTTTAGTTCCTTCAGTTCTCGTTACTTTGCCTTTTTGTATGTTGACTAAGGCGTCATTTTTCTATTCCAAAACTCCATCCTGATGTCCCCCAGATACAATCCTTACAGTCTGGATTAGGGTATCTATTTCCTTGATGCTCTTACCATACAGCTTGATGTCGTCCATGAACATCAGATGGTTGATTTTGTTGCCTCTTTTCTTGATTGGTTACCACCCGGCATCCATCTTCTGTAGTACTTTTGTCATGGGAATCATGGCTACTACGAAGAGTAGTGGGGACAGTGAGTCGCCCTGGAAGATCCATCTCCTGATATTAACCTCTGCTAGTCTTATTCCAGAGCTTTGTAAGTATTGTATTTCCAGTTTGCGCATTGTATTTTTGAGGAAAGTGATGGTATTTTCCTCTGCCCCATATATTTTCAGGCATTCTATTAGCCATGTGTGTGGTATCATGTCGAAGCTTTCTTATTATTATTATTATTATTATTATTATTATTATTTTATTATTATTATTATTACATACTCTCACACTCCGGTGGTTTTGGGCCTCTTGGTGACCCATGGTCGCTTGCTCCAGACCTCTCCAGGTTCCTGTGTTTAGTGATGTATCCCAGGACCCTCGTCCTCCTCCTCCTCCTTTTCCTCCTCCTCCTCCGCCTCCTCCTCCTCCACTCCCAGTTCTCTTAGATCTCTAGAGACATTAGTATCTTTCCATCTCATCCTAGTAAGCGAAAAGTATTCCCAAGGTATAGTGAATTGGATATCAGACGGCAGTTGTAATATATATATATATATATATATATATATATATATATATATATATATATATATAATATATAATATATATATATATATATATATATATATATATATTTTGCTCAAATTTCTCCCAAAACTGTTGAATATTCACGCGAATGAAATGAATATACGCCATAAGCCATTCAAATAAAGTAGAATCAGGCCCGAGTGTAACCTTTCAATTGAATGTTCATTGTGCAATATCTTTCATAATAAATCAATCAGCTGACGGTTTGTAATCGTAAATTCACAGAGTCCTCCTCATAAAAATTTCAAATCCATACTGGAATGACGGCCAATACAGCCTAGATGAAATGAAACAAATAAATATTAATTTAATTTAGTTTTATTCATTTATAACATAGACTCAAATTGACCTTATATTTTACTCGGTCGTTACTCCCTCTTTCTTTCTCTATTTAATTTTTATCTTTCATTCTATCCCTTTTCTCCCCTTCTCCTTCGAAGGCTTCCAGTGCTCTCGAATATCCGAGTGTTTGCACAACTGGACCGGGGAAATACATATTAATGATTCATAATCCTGGTATCCCACCATCTCAGTTAATTGTGTATAAAGGGTGGGTTGGTTGTAAAGGATTATCTGGACAATGGGTTTTACTACTCATTTTCACTTTGTAGTTCCAATATTCCTTCGTTATTAAAAATCTAACTTCACGTCAGTTTCAAGTTTGAAGTCTGTACAACAGTGTTTAGTTCCCGTCGCAAAATGTCAATATATTATCTTCATACATCAGAAATTTAAAATTAATAAAATTTATTTTCAACTTCAATAAGGCCAAGTGACTTACCAATGCTACAACATTAATATCAGAATGTACAAAACCACGATTCAGCAAAAAAACATTATTCTAAACATATTTTTACTAGTTTTAAGATCCAATGATTTTTGGGTAGTTAAGGCATAGTTAAAAGCAAATTCATTGTCTTTGTTCAAGGCTTAAATGATCTTCTTAAGGTTATGTTGGTACTCATTTCTATTGACTGATATAAGTTTTATCTTACCCTCGTTGGGAGTAAGAAACGAAGTCAGATTTCTTTTATAAAACGATTTTGTTTACCACTAAAAGTAAATCGAAAATCCTTGTAATACTGACAGCTTATTTCTATTTATTGATGATAATTGAACATATAGGTAAAAATGTTATTTTGAAATAACTCTTAGGAGCTGATAAATGTAAATAAATAATAGAAAATGAAGTGAGACAATAAGCATACCGTCATACGAGCCACAGGAAAATGGGAGAGAGGAAAGGTCGAAAAACAAAAGAAAGGAAAGAGAATGAAGAGGAAATTGAGATGCATTGAAGGAAAATCAAATTAGTATAGAGGAATTGTAGGAGGCAGATTAAAATACAAAGAACGTAGATAAGAAGGAGATGGAAAGTGAATGATAAAGAAAGATAGGTGATTGGAAAAGAAGCGATTAAAAAGAAAAACAGAAAGGAAACAAAGCTAAGAAGGAGCTAAACAGATTGCAGTGATTACGATGCCTGAAATCTGAAAAACAAAAAGAGGAGAAAATGTACACGCTAACGAGGTCCATTAAGAAAAAAAATAAAGAAAATTGACGCCAATATATTAGATCACATCCAGAAAACTACATTAGGCCAAGATGCATGGCCCAATTTGGCGTTACTTTAATAACTGCCCCGAAAGTTCCCGGGCTGATTGATCCAAATCCTATTTGCTCAGACTCTTGTGAACGGAAGTTGGAGTGAGTGATGATGGCCCAAGTTGGTTCCCTGGAAGGCTTCGGCCAACTGTGGCTGACACTCACGATTTTTCACGACATCCCCTGGAATACTCTACTTAAAAACGTTGTTTATTTATTTATTAATTTATCTATTTATTTATTTTTGCTTTGTTGACTTTTGTTTATATAAAATTAATTGTACAAAAAAATATGTGTATTGAGAATAAATTGATATTTACCTATATAAAACGTTGTATTAAAAAAGTATTTTGAGCAATAATTTATAAAAAAAAACCAAATTTTATAACTATATATAAAAGATTTGTCCAAAACCTGTGTTTTTAAACTAAGAATTTATATAAATTTATTATTTATTTATATAAAACATTTCTCAAAAATATCTGTGCATTGTGAACTGGAATTTAGATAAATTCATGTAATGCTATGAGTGGTTACAGGCGCGTACAAAAAAACTTAATTATATTAAACAAACTTCTAATGTATAAATGCAGTTATTCAGTTCATAATGAGGCAATATTGCGTGAAATATTTTTATTGACTTCTCCGTCATAATGTGGTAATTTTCAAAAATATCTTTTTTCTCAATTTTATCATCATGACCCACTTATTCGGTAAAAAAAATACATATTAAAACATTAATATATTTATAATTTAACATATAAACGTCGTTTTCCACAACTACCATATTTTTTGTGGAAAATGTTAGCCATGATAAAAGTCTTTTTCTTTAAATTTCTTCCCCAAACTCAATTTTGATGAGAATCATACCGTCCCTTTTTCTACCAGATTTTTAGCCTTAGTTAAAAAATTGTATTGGGCGACGGATAATCCCTGATGTTTGAACAGAACATCAAAAGAAAGAAAATTTAATATGACTACGAACCGTTTTGCCTTCCCAGTGATTTGAAAAGAAAAGATAAATGAAGATTTTAAATTATTTAACGTGGATCTGCTTTTAAAAAGGGAATGATTTATTAACTCTTTCCAAATATGAAGCAGAATAAAAGCATTGAAAAAATATTCCATTAAAATATTTTACACTAGAAAATTTTTTGTGAACAGTGAGAAATTCTTGCAGAGATACCGGAACAATTAGGCTTATGCAAATATACTCGGAGCCTTTTCCATTCGTTCATTTGCATATATGCAAGCATTATGGTGAAACTGGTTATATTTCCGTAGGGACTATCAGACCCTGCATAATTATACTGTTAGTCCAAGCAAGTATTCTTCATGAAGAAATATATCTTTTAGCTACCTGATAATCGGTTTTCTGTTACATAATTTTTTTTTACCATAGCGAAAGTTGGAAAAAATAAAGTAATTGACTCTATTGTGGAAAATGTTTGAAATTGCAGCTTTGGCAAAAGACTGCAAATCACAGTGAGGTGGAATATTTAGTGACAATTTGCTAATAATTTTGTTCTTAATATTTCGACTAGCAGTTCATGACACAAACTGCTGCGTATGAAATGTCAAGTAACTATTTACTAAACAAAAAAATATTTCTTTATATTTTAACTGTCAATCGATGTAAAAATCTGTTGATCATTTAACAGGATAAGGAAGCGAATATAACACTATTTAGGAAAAAACACAGGTGTACTTCATTCATGTAGATAAAAAAAAAAAAAATTATTAGACACCTGAACCATTTCCTTATGGTAGAACTCTGTCGGGGTGAGTTATAAATAGAATATATATTGTTTTCCTTCTTAACTTTCTCACGAACAATGATTACACTAATTTAGAAAAAAAGTACGATGACTTAATTATTATTAGACGAAGAAAGATTAATTATCTAATTCATAGATTAACAGACAAAAATGTAAGCAAAAATATTCACATCTAAGATTGTTTTAGGTAGCGATGCGCTGCATCTTCGCTTGATCTTTGAGATTATGAAAAATTGATAAATCACGTCTAACATCAAGCCATTTTTATTAGCTATTTACATGAGAACCCTAATAAACCAAGACTTTAGCCGAAGGAAATGTTAATATTAAACTAAGTTCAGGAGCTTCCCAGCCTCTATCCTCGTGCACTTGGTAGTAAGGAATTTAATTCATGCAAATTCTTAATTTTACGAGATTCTTGTCTGAGATTAGAGGTAAACTTCGTCTAATAAATGCGCTTAGTATCAGGCCGTGAATATGGAATTAAAGCATGAATTTAACAGTGGTTTAATGGAAAATATTGCATAGACCATAAGTTAAAAGTCTCAGCCTCGTCTATGGATGTAGGATCAACTTATCGAATGTATATGAATAATATTATGGCTAGGAAAAATAATTGCGTTTTTGAGAAATTCACAAACAATATTCATGTTTTATCATTTGGTTAAAGGAAAATAATAAATTACATATCTAAATCAGTTCACTGAATATGACAAGCAAAAATAACCTTATTTTAACTTTTCTTTTATATAAATTTCACTCTCGTTTTCAAGGGGGGTTCTTGCTTTCTTGATTAATGTAACTAGCATATCATCTGTTATTATGAGGATACCTAAGAAAGGAAGGGTTTTCTCTCTGCTGAATTCTACGGTGAAATTTAGGTAGGAAGTCTTCTTAATTTCTTCGACTAAATGAACGCCCAATAAAAAGCCATGTAACAAAACATTACAATTAAAGCGACATACCAATAAAAGGAAAAAGAAAAAGGGTCTCACTCGAGGAAGAAATCCTTCCCTGCATTCGATTGCTGCCTCCTCACGTTTAGGGGAAATTGCTCTTTGCAAAAGTCCGCCATGAGAGGAAACCAGGCATAAATGAAGGGAAATCTGAATTAAATTGAATTAAATGGCCATCTCTCTCCCACGCTTGAGTTGAATTATGATACGCTCGACTTCAGGATGGCTGGGTATTAACTCTTTTAGCGGGGGCAAATAGAATTATTATTATTATTATTATTATTATTATTATTATTATTATTATTATTATTATTATTATTATTATTATTATTATTATTATATTATTATTATTATCATTTGTTAAAAATGGTTGCTGCTTCAGCACTATTAATTTTGTAGAAAGTCTTCAATAGAGAAAGGACTCTCTACAAGATTAATAGTTGCTGAAGCAGGCACCATTTTCAATAAAAAACCTGTTTTTGATGAGTGGGTCTCCTTCCGGAAATGTTATTATTGATTATTATTAATTATTATTATTTATTTATTAATTGATTATTATTATTATTATTATTATTATTATTATTATTATTATTATTATTATTATTATTATTCAGAGGATGAAACCTATTCATATGGAACAAGATCACCAAAGGACCACTGACTTGGAATTCAAACTTCCAAAGAATATGTTCAATTGAAAGAAATAAAACAGAAGGTAAGATGAAGTACGGAAAGAAGAGATTTGCCATTCTAAAATAGAATATAGACCAACCAATTAACAAATAACTAAATCAAAATATCAGTAAATTAAGAAATTCAAGGAGAATTGCTTTAGAGTAGTAATACATTGCATCTTAGCTTGAACATTTGAGGTTCCAGCATTGCTGCACAACATCCTCAGGGAGGCTGTTCTTCCACAGTCCACAGAACTCTATGATTCTTCTATTGAAAGAGCAGTCTTTTATATGACTCCATATCAAAGATATAAAGGGAAAGTCCTTTCGTTAAATGGACTGCCTCTATGTCCAACCTAGGTCCACTCTTGGGGACAAGAGATTGTCCAAATAATATGGCTCACTCTCCTCATAAATGAAATGGCCCTCTCAGGACCACTTTTCATTCCCCCAAATTCCGAGGGACGTTATTTCTTCCGTAACGTACTTAGACACATATGACTTGGGTTGTGTCGTTGTCTTTAGGAGATAAATAAGAATATAATAATAATACAATTTGTTTGAAGGGATGAAGTTTGTTATGATGCCTGAAAGTGCGTTAATAATTCGCCGTTGGTTTATTGTTCTTATTTACTTATTTAGACATTTCTTTTTATATCTGTAGATTTAAAATAATAGATAAAAAGGTAGATTTAGGGCTTCATTAAGTTAATGTATTGACGATTGCATTCCAAAACTCGTCGTTTTTACATCCATTATTGCCTGAAAAAATGTTTTGTTCTTTACTAAGAATAAGTTTTAAAATGGAGAATGGTGATATTTCGATGAACAGTAAAGAATACTCAACAGAATGACACCTGTAATAAGCAATAAAAATATGAACGAATAGATAAGAGTTCCATGTTAATGCACAGTCAATAGAACGTTTCCTGAGAAAGGAACTGAAAGAAAAATGAAAACAAATTAAATTCACACTTGTACCAAAATGAATTGCAACAAATGAGGAATATATCAATGCTTGGCGATCGTCTGCTGTTTCTCCTGATCAAATGAGGTTCGAAGAAGAAGATGAATTGTAGATAGTATTTTGTGAAATAGGAAATAATTCGTAAATGAAGTGTTGACATCCAGAAAAAAAATATTATTCTCGCCATTAACCAATGAGGATTATAGACACTTTTGTTTTAGACCCCAACTAGATGTCGTCAGCTGGAACACCTAAGCGAAGAGAGAAGATTGAAGCATCGATTTCCATTCCCAATCGGGATTCAAGGGCACTCATTTGAATTGAACTTATATAAATCCTTTTCAAGGAATAGAAGGAACTTTTAAAGTCACTTTCAGTCGAAAAGTTCAGACTAGATCAGCAAGTACGAGAGCGACAGGAATATCTTTCTTCTTCCTTGCTCCCTGGAATTTTCTTGGTAGCTCGTTGTGTACTACATGATTTATCTTCTTGTGCAATACAATTTTCAGGTCATTAATGAAGAGGGAAAATGCGCACATTCAAAACAAAAATATAAAAATAATATAATGCCGTTTTCATATCTATAAGGAAAGAACAAATATGCACTTTTGACAAAAATAAACCATCTGTTTAGATCTACTTGTATAATGAAAGGAAAATGTGCACACTTAAAAAGAATAATTAACCTCACACCTTCTTCAGAGCCATAATGGAAAGAAAATTATGCACATATGACAAAAAAATGATATAACACATTTTCAGGTCTATAATGAAAAGTAAAGATTTGAAAAAATAAATAACATGACACCTTTTCTAGATCTATACTGAAACGAAAATTATGCACATTTGACAAAAAAAGTATACATTTTCAGAACTATAATGAAAAGAAGAATATGCAAATTTAACCCCCAAAAATACACAGGCATTAACCAAAGAACTCCTTCCATCGCAATAACCGTGATGTCTGAATATGAATAAGCGAGCGACCTCCTCACACAATGCAGCAAGCAGTGACCTCGTTCCGAGTGAGTACATAACGATCAGATGATTCGAAGTTTCATTGGCGTGAAATGAGATTAATGGTATTTATCACACTTCATCATCAATGTCTGACCACGCTTCATCCGAACTTGATGACTCCTGTGCGGAAAAATATATTCATTCAGAGTGTGCAAATGAAATCATGCAACACTGCAACGCGCTGATATCAATCTTCGTCTGTTGTGCTCAAGTTTTAATTAATTTCTTAGTTGTTGTTCTTGCTATAATAATAATAATAATAATAATAATAATAATAATAATAATAATAATAATAATAATAATAATAATAATAATAATAAGTATAGAGGACTGCGTCAACATCGAGAACAGAGTACTGGGGCAATATCTGAAAACCAGTGAAGACGAGTGGCTAAAGAGTGCATGGGAAGAAGGACTATTAAAAGTAAACGAAGACCCAGAAATATACAGAGACAGGAGAATGACAGACAGAACAGAGGACTGGCACAACAAACCAATGCACGGACAATACGTGAGACAGACTAAAGAACCAGCCAGCGATGACATATGGCAAAGGCTACAGAGGGGAGAGCTAAAGAAGGAAACTGAAGGAATGATAACAGCGGCACAAGATCAGGCCCTAGGAACCAGATATGTTCAAAGAACGATAGACGGAAATAACATCTCTCCCATATTTGAAAGAAAAGTGCATACGAAAAATGAAACCATAAATCACATAGCAAGCGAATGCCCGGCACTTGCATAGAACCAGTACAAAAAGAGGCATGATTCAGTGGCAAAAGCCCTCCACTGGAGCCTGTGCAAGAAACATCAGCTACCTTGCAGTAATAAGTGGTACGAGCACCAACCTGAGGGAGTGATAGAAAACGATCAGGCAAAGATCCTCTGGGACTATGGTATCAGAACAGATAGGGTGATACGTGCAAATAGAGCAGACGTGACGTTGATTGACAAAGTCAAGAAGAAAGTATCACTCATTGATGTTGACTGATGTCTAACCATGCAGATTAATTGCGTGACAAAAGGTTAATATTGATTTTAGCTTCATTTTACACCATGGAAACGTCTCTATTTAATGGAAAACCCATCTTCAATAAGGAGTAGCATAAAAGAACTTGGTGGTTCATAAATGAAGTCTTGGATGCAGACTGTTGTTTGATTCGTCAGCAAATTAAACTCTGCGACCCCATTAATTCTTTCTTGTTTCAGAGTGCATCAGATGGGGCGAATTTCAAATAGAATAATGAACAGCTTTTGTGTTATTTAAGTATTCATACTTAACGGAACTGATGCTCTCTCTCTCTCTCTCTCTCTCTCTCTCTCTCTCTCTCTCTCTCTGGGAAGCTAGTGCTCGACTAATTACAAGCAGTATTATAAGAGATTATTTTAGCCTTTCCCTGTATTTATGAAAAATGTAATTAATTATCTCTATTAATTAGTACATGTGAATTAGGAACACACACACACACACACACACACACACACATATATATATATATATATATATATATATATATATATATATATATATATATATATATATATATATATATATATATATAAAGCTTAGAAAATCACTGTAGATGCACGTGACTTCATAAATAAGCGAATACCACGGGAAAATAATAGTCAGAAATCCAAGCGCTTTCGTCTTTACTCAGACATCGTCAAGGAGTTAGTGAAGTACAATTGGAGATGAAGGTCTCAGGTACAAAACAAGATCAAGAATACCAGATGGTTAATTGTCAAAAGGGTAAAAATTAAAAAGAGATAATCCAGGATTATCGGATATCACACGGTCACAAACCTAACCGAAACTACAAAGTATCTTTACAGTCCAAAACATGTAAAAACTGAATATATTAATTTTGTTTCTTATATTTATCTACAACTTTTTTCATAATGAAAGCATCAAGTTTAAATATACCAAGACTTAAATTTAGAACATTTCTATTATTTGACTTGATGAAACAATTCAATGATATTCCTTTTAACTGTGTCATTACATGGGATTAATAGGATGGTCTAAATCTCTCATATGTACGAATAATGCATTCGATATTTGCCCTGTTCTCACAGAATATTGATGTTGCTTGAGACGTTGTGAAGGAGATTTACCGGTCTGTCCGTAATAGACTTTATCACACTTTTTGCAAGGAATTTCATATATGCAGCCTGGAAGATCTTTAGGAGAATTTTTTATTATTAAACTCTTGACATTAATATTACTGAAAATAACATTTATTTTAAATAGCTTTAAAATTCTAGGAATATCTATAAACCTTTCATCATAGGTTAATTTTAGAATGTTATGCTTACTAAATTCAAGTTTGTCATTAGTTGAATAAAATGTTTTTCTAGCTCTTTTCCATGCCACAACTATAAAAGTCCTTGGGTATTTAAGTTTCAATGCAATATCATAAATAGTTTTAATTTCAGCGTCAATAAACTGCGGCTACAGACACGTAAAGCCCTTAAGAACATCCCAGAAAAAACAGAGAATTTAACATTTTGATGGTTATTGGAGTAGTAATGAACAAAAGAGGCAATGTTAGGTGATTTTCGAAAAACTGAAAAGGTGAAATCTCTATCATTTTTATGGACAGTTACATCAAGAAAATTCAAATTACAATTTCTTTCTTCCTCTACAGTAAATTTTATAGAAGGGTATTCCTTAATAATCTCAATAATTTAGTCCCTTCTATAAAATTTACTGTAGAGGAAGAAAGAAATTGTAATTTGAATTTTCTTGATGTAACTGTCTATAGAAATGATAGAAATTTCACCTTTTCAGTTTTTCGAAAATCACCTAACATTGCCTCTTTTGTTCATTACTACTCCAGTCACCATCAAAATGTTAAATTCTCTGTTTTTTCTGGATGTTTCTTAAGGGCTTTACTGTCTGTAGCCCGCAGTTTATTGATGCTGAAATTAAAACTATTTATGATATTGCATTGAAACTTAAATACCCAAGGACTTTTATAGATGTGGCATGGAAAAGAGCTATAAAAACATTTTATTCAACTAATGACAAACTTGAATTTAGTAAGCATAACATTCTAAAATTACCTTATGATGAAAGGTTTTTAGATATTCCTAGAATTTTAAAGCTTTTAAAATAATGTTATTTTCAGTAATATTAATGTCAAGAGTTTAATAATAAAAAATTCTCCTAAAGATCTTCCAGGCTGCATATATGAAATTCCTTGCAAAAAGTGTGATAAAGTCTATTACGGACAGACCGGTAAATCTCCTTCACAACGTCTCAAGCAACATCAATATTCTGTGAGAACAGGGCAAATATCGAATGCATTATTCGTACATATGAGAGATTTAGACCATCCTATTAATCCCATGTAATGACACAGTTAAAAGGAATATCATTGAATTGTTTCATCAAGTCAAATAATAGAAATGTTCTAAATTTAAGTCTTGGTTTATTTAAACTTGATGCTTTCATTATGAAAAAAGTTGTAGATAAATATAAGACAAACAAAAATTAATATATTCAGTTTTTACATGTTTTGGACTGTAAAGATACTTTGTAGTTTCGTTAGGTTTTGTGGACCGTGTGATATCCGATAATCCTGGATTATCTCTTTTTAATTTTTACCCTTTTGACAATTAACCATCTGGTATTCTTGATCTTGTTTTGACCTGAGACCTTCATCTCCAATTGTACTTCACTAACTCCTTGACGATGTCTGAGTAAAGACGAAAGCGCTTGGATTTCTGACTATTATTTTCCCGTGGTATTCGCTTATTTATATATATATATATATATATATATATATATATAGATATATATATATATATATATATATATATATATATATATATATATATATATATATATATATATATATATATAAATATATATAGTATATATATATATATATATATATATATATATATATATATATATATATATATATCTATAGATATATATATATATATATATATATTGTAACTTAGTTATCATTAATTTCTAAATAAATATTTAAGTTTTTAGATTTTTAATGTTAAGTATAGAAGTGTTGTATTCTTTCTTTATTAGCTTTTTGTCTCCTCACCGGTGGTTATCTTGGTGTTTATTATTGGCTAACGACTGTTTTATATTTTTCAAGTTGTGTTGGTTACGTGGCGGTGATCCTTCCGTTATCCGAGGGATGGAGGTTTTACGCTTGGAGGAGTTTGCCTCAGTGTGTTCTGAGCCTCCAACTTGAAGGGCACGACTATTGCAGTTGAAACTATATTGACTCCTCGCCCTATTGACAGAGCTACGTCTTGAAGCTGTATAGCACATTGATATACTTTCTCTGCATCAAGGATATTTTATTCTTCAATTTGTGCACCGCCCTTGGTTCAGTAAAAGCCAAGGGACCTCTCTGTCCCAAGGTAATAAGAATTATACCGAGATTTACTTAGATCACGACTTTGATCATCTGCTGACGTCATTATTTTGGAGATTGTGAAAGCCTATTCCAACACCATAGTTTGGGATCAATTTTCCCTGCCACCTTGATTAAACCTCCAGACGAGGAATGTATTATTGTCTTCTAAGAGGAGACCTATGAAGTTGTTAGGGATATTAGTTTGTATTGTTAGGTTATTCTTACTTTTCGCTTGCCTCCTCCTTTCTGGACCCTCTCCCCTTTTAGTATGTATGTGTTGATGACCTGTCTTTAATCGTATAATTGTTTTCTTTTGCAGGGAGTTTAAGAGTGAGTGTTTCTCATTAATTATTGTATTGTTGAGGTTCAGGTGTTATTTCTATCTGAAAACTTGTGTATTAAAATTAAGTATATTTTTGTAGTATTTTCTTTGTCCCCTTGAATTGACTTTGTACTGTTATTGAAGTTGGATACTATTCCACCTTTTGTGGACTTAGTATGGTATTTTGGTGAATACTATTTGATAAAAGTTTAGTGTTTTGTGTGGTGGTCAAGCCAGCCATCACAAGTGGCGACCGTTTTGACAGGATCTTTCGTTCCTAAGTATTCACCGGTGTATGTGCAAAGTTAATTCTTGGGGTTATTTTTCAGGCAGCATATTTTCACCTCCTTGTGGTTGTCTTGTGTAAATTTAGTATTCTGTGTGAATAATAGTGGTCATTATGGTTGTTAAGGTATTAGAACTCCTTAGCGGAGAGGGGTGGCAAGAGAGGCTTGCAGAGTTGAATAGGGAAGACTTGGAAATTGTAGCGCAGCATTTTGAATTGGAATATGAAGTGTCCATAAGAAAGGGTGTATTGCTATTGCACAAATTTATGAATATGTTAAAACTGTAAAGGCAGGTGGGGGGAAACAAGAAGTGAAACCTGATAAAGGACTGTGTCGGTAGAAATTTTTGGTTTGGATAGGCAAATTGCTCTGAGGCAGATGGAGTTTGAAATAGAAAAGTTTTAAGGCAGAGGAAAGAGAAAAAGAGAGGCAGCATGAGATTGCTATGAGAGACACAGGTTCCTCATCTTCCCCTCCCCCTTCCCCAAATAGGTCAGTAACGCCTGCTATTAATTTAGCGCAGGCTCTCAAATTTGTGCCTAAATTTGAGGAAAACAATGTAGCAGAGTTTTTTTGTATCGTTTGAGAGGATTGCAGCAAGGTTGGAGTGGCCCCAAGAGTATTGGACCACTCTTATACAAAGTAAATTGGGTTGGAAGAGCTCAGAGGGTGTATGTACTCTGGAGGAGGATCTGTCATCAGATTATGAGAGTGTGAAGGCTATTGTCTTGAAGGCCTATGAGTTAGTCCTGAAGCCTATAGGCAACGCTTCAGGAACTTAGAAAAGAGTAAGGAACAAACTTTTGTTGAATTTGCAAGGTCGAAGGAACAATATGCTAGTGATTGGCTCAAGTCCAAGGAAGTGGTAGATTTTGAGAAATTGAAGGAATTAATGTTGGTGGAAGAGTTTAAGAGGTGTGTCCCAGATAAACTGAAGGTCCACCTCGAAGAGTTAAAACTCGAGACCGTTCAGGAGGTAGCCATCGCTAGTGATGAATATTATTTGTCTCATAAGAGTGAGTTAGGGGAGTAACGACAAATGTTGAAGTCTAGTTGTTGGGTTGAAAGTAGGTAGGAATAATAATTCTAACAATAATAATGCTAGGATGTTTAATAGAATAAATATAGAGGTAATAATCAGGGTAATGCTAATACTAATATTAATTTTTCTCCTAACAGAGGTAATAGGAGACCTAATATATACAATCCAGAGAAATTGAAGACATTGACGTGCTTCTTTTGCAATAAGAAGGGGCACGTAAAGAGCTTGTGTTATGCGTTTAGAAAATCGCAAAATGCTAATGGTAGGCCAGTGAGGGTGTGGAAAAGAGAGAGAGAGAACCATATCCCAACAAGGTCCACTGACCATGACTACATGGCTGTTTTGATAAGTATTTGTCCTTCGGTAGTGTCTCATCCCCAAATTCGTCCAAGAAAAGACGAGTACGTATTTTGCGTGATACTGGAGCAGCTCAGTCTTTGATCCTTAGGGAGGCATTGCCGTGTAATTTTGTTCCTGAAAGTGAGGAATTCGTGTTATTGTCTGGTTTTCCTGATACGGTAAAGTCTTATGCTATTGAAAATTTTAATTTAATTTGCCCTTCCTTTGCAGGGAAGTTTGAAATTGGCCATCGTTGATAAATTTCCGGTTAAAGAGTGATGTTGTGATAGGGAATGATGTTGCTCTTAAGAATATTACCTATCCCATATTGATAAATCCTGATAGTGGATGTAGCAGCAATTACTTCGTTCTAGTGCTAGAATTGTTGACGCTGCAGAGTCAACAATTGATCTAGATTTAAGTAGTTTAGAACGTAGTGATAGTGTAGTTGTAGATCTTGGGATTTTGAAGGACAAACTGAATTTGGACCACTGAAGAGCTTATCAAGCTCAAAAAAAACGATTTCGGGATCTTCCTATTGAGTCAGGTGATGTGTCTGAATATAATGGTCCCAAATTTAAGATAATTAATAATATTTTATAGGTTGAGTAGGCCTCTGGAGGCTGATAATATTGATTATGAAATTTTGAAACAGATAATGGGGGTTCCATTTGTTTACAGGAATGAGTTGATATCATTGGCGCATGAAAGTGTTTGGCCGGACATTTTGGCATTCATAAGACTTCCGGCAAGTTGCTAATGAATTATTATTGGCCGAAGTTGAAAGCGGACGTAAAGAAATTTGTTAATAGCTGTGATGTCTGTCAGAAGGTCGGTCCCAACCCAATCAGCTTATTCCAAAAGCGCCTCTATGTCCTATTCCAGTGGTTTCCGAACCTTTCAAGGAGGTCATTATTGATGTTGTTGGAACCATTACCAAGGACTCGTAGTGGAAATGAATATATTTTGACTATCATGGATAGAATGTCTCGATATCCCGAGGCAATACCACTACGTACTATAAAAAGTGTTTTAAATTGTTGATGTACTAATTGACTTTTCACCAGGTTTGGGATGCCTAAAATAATTCAGTCTGATTGGTGGTTCTAATTTTGTTAGCAGGTATTTCAGAGATAAAATGGCAGAGTTAAATATAAAAACATGTGACCTCTTCTCCATATCATCCAGAAAGTCAGGGAGCTCTGGAGAGATTTCATCAAACCCTGAAATCTATGGTAAAGAAGTATTGTTTGATCAATGGTTCTGAATGGGATAAAGGAATTACCTTATTTGTTGTTCGCTTTTCGTTCTGTCCCAAGTCAGTCTTTAGGTTTTTCGCCTTTCAGCCTGTGGTTTGGCCATTGTGTCGAGTCCTCTCGATGTTGTTCGAGAGTCTTGGGAGGAGACGTCCCTGAGATTAATTTATTAGATTATGTGTCTAATCTAGGCGATAAGTTAACAAAGGCTTGGAAATTTGCAGGTGAAAATTTATTATGTAGCCAAAAAAGAATGAAGTATTTTTTTGACAGGATGGTCTAAGCACGTGACTTTGCGGTAGGCGACAAAGTTTGGTTTTTGTACCCATTATCCAGGAAATCCATTGAAAGCTTCTTTTTCAGGTCCTTGGAAGATTTTTGAAAAAAAATTAGTGAAGTTAATTATTTTTAGTAGAGACTCCCGAGAGAAGGAAACCTTTTCAGCTTTGTCACGTAAATATGTTGAAGGCTTATATGGAACGGGAGAAAGTCATTCCCGTGGCAACCATAGGGAATGCTGTAGTTTCCAGAGAAACGATAACCATTTTTATTTTCTTTTCAGAGGGTGAAAGTATGATGATAATTGTTTTAATGGAAGTGATGGCGTTCGGATAATAAGCATTCTTTGAACAAAATTTTCTGAATGGTTTCTCAATTTAAGTAATGAAGAACAAAGGTCTTTAAAGAAATTGGTATTTAATTATAAGGAATTATTTTCTGGATGTACCGGGAAGGACTTCTGTCCTTGAGCATGACGTGGACGTAGGTAGCGCCACTCCTGTGAAACGATCTCCTTACAGGTTGAATCCCTTCAAAAATGAGGTTGTAGCGAAAGGAAGTTGATTATATGCTAAAACATGACCTAATTGAACCTAGTCAAAGTCCTTGGTCATCACCTGTGTATTGGTAAAGAAACCCGACGGGGATTTCAGGTTATGTTTTGATTACCGTAAATTGAACGAATTGTCTAAGTCTGATTGTTATCCATTACCTCGATTGAGGATTGTATTGATCGTATGGGTAAGGCCAAATACATTAGTAAATTCGATTTGCTGAAAGTTATTGGCAGGTTTCCTCTTTCGAAGCGGGCGAAGGGCCTTGTCTGCTTTCGTAACACCACAGGGACTGTTTCAATGTAAAGTGATGCCGTTTGGTATGAAGAACGCGGCTGCCACCTTTCAGAGGTTAATGATACTTTAGTCTATGGTTTAGAAGGGTGTGTTGTTTATATTGATGATATTGTTATTTATAGTGATGATTGGGAAACACATTTAAAACGTATTAGGGCACTGTTTGAGGTTTTGAGAAAGCAAAGGCAGTTAGTAATTAATTTAAAGAAAAGTGAATTCGCAAAGGGCGAGGGGGTTTGTATATTTTGGGTCATGAAGTTGGTAATGGCAAAGTTGCTCCTAAGCAAGCAAATATCGAATGTATTGAAAAATGTTAGTCCCTAAGTGCAGGAGGGATGTCAGAAAATTCCTTGGTTGGGTGGCTACTACCGAAGGTGTTAGAAATTTTTCTGACATCGCCGATCTTTGACTAATCTCTTAAGAAAAAAGGTAGCTTTTGTCTGGACTGATGAAACACAAAGGGCATTTGATAATTTGAAAAGAGTTACTAATTAATTTCCCTGTCTTGAGGGCTCCTGATTTTGAACTTCCTTTTCTCTTGCCACGGATGCAAGTGACGTTGGTGTAAGGAGCGGTGTTGTTGCAGAATGACGAACAGGGAGTTTTCTCATCCTGTCGCATTCTTTTCAAAAAAGTTGTCCTCCGCCCAACGTAGGTATTCCACTGTGGAGAAAAAGAGACTCTTGCTTTAGTATTTGCTATTAACCATTTTCAGGTTTACTCTCCTCCACAGATACACTATTAAGGTCTTGACGGAATCATAATCCCCTGACCTTCATCACAGATACAAGAATAAAATCAACGATTGATGAGGTGGAGTCTCATGCTGCAAGAGTGGAATTTAGAATTTTCCCACAATCCCAGGAAAGATAATGTTGTTGCCGATTTTCTCTCTCGCAGCGTTGAATAGTGGTTATTGGCAGAGGGCTATGCAGTTATTAAAGGTAGTATCTGTATCGTTCTAGTTGTGGTGTGTGTGCTGTGAAGTGGCACGTAGTGAGTAGAAAAAAAAAAATGTATATTTAAGATTTATAATCATGGTTTTCTTATAGAGGACGATAATAGTTTTTGAGGTGTAGTATACGGGATATTTAAGGTTAAAAGGTGAGGGTGATCACTGGTATTTGCTAATGGTGATTAAATAGGTGGTCTAAGGTTGGTGAGGTCTCAGGTACGATAAGGTTTATAATAAGCTAAGAAAGAGATAGGCACTAATCCGGTTATTCTGTATTTTCAGGCTAATAATTACGCTTCATCGATTTTGTGTGTTTGTTTGCTCAGGGGAGTCTTGTGGTGGTCTTCTCTGTGTCGTTCTGGTGGTGTGTATGTATTGGACACTATGGTGATAAGTGTGATATAACACTGAAATAGACAGTGGTTTGAGCCCAACATTTATTGATAGTGAGTGAAGTGATCCCTGAAATTGAACAGTGTATTGAGTGTGGCAAAGGTTATTGCCTTGGACTATATAAACAGAATCCGGTTGTTTAGAGCCATGACTCGCTCTTAAGTTTAGTAATTGGTGTGAGTGATGTGAAACTCTTAGGTTGGGTATTTATTATCGAATGGTGATGATGAGACTTTTGGTTTTGGAAACTTTTCCTGTGAATAGTATTAAGCTTATGAGGTTGTGGTATTTGTTATATGCTTGCTATCCTTATATACTGCTATCCTTGTTGAGCTGCTATCCTTGGTACTTGCCACCCACTTTCCTTTTGTTAGGTCATGTTTTTTTATGAGAATATTTTGCTCTCTGCAGTTTGTTAATGGACTATTTTTTTGAATGTTATTTTATTATTTCAGTATGTGATAACATATATATTGTAGTTAGATGTTAACGTACTTTATAAAAACAAAAAAAAAAAAAAAAAAAAAAAAAAATTTTGGAAAAATTTTTTTGGTCGGGTGAGGAGGTGTAACTTAGTTATCAGTTAATTCTAAATTATTTAAGTTTTAGATTTTTAATGTTAAGTATAGAAGTGTTGTATTCTTTCTTTATTAGCTTTTGTCTCCTCACCGGTGGTTATCTTGGTGTTTATTATTGGCTAACGACTGTTTTATATTTTTCAAGTTGTGTTGGTACGTGGCGGTGATCCTTCGTTATCCGAGGGATGGAGGTTACGCTTGGAGGAGTTTGCCTCAGTGTGTTTCTGAGCCTCCAACCTTGAAGGCACGACTATGCAGTTGAAACTATATTGACTCCTCGCCCTATTGCAGAGCTACTCTTGAAGCTGTATAGCACATTGGATATACTTTCTCTGCATCAAGGATATTTTTATTCTTCAATTTGTGCACCGCCCTTGGTTCAGTAAAAGCCAAGGGGACCTCTCTGTCCCAAGGCCTAATAAGAATTATACCGAGATTTACTTAGATCACGACTTTGATCATCTGCTGACGTCATTATTGGAGATTGTGAAAGTCCTATTCCAACCACCCATAGTTTGGGATCAATTTTCCCTGACCACCTTGATTAAACCTCCAGACGAGGAGTGTATTATTGTCTTCTAAGAGGAGACCTATGAAGTTGTAGGGATATTAGTTTGTATGGTTAGGTTATTCTTACTTTTCGCTTGCCTCCTCCTTTCTTGGACCCTCTCTCCCCTTTTAGTATGTATGTGTTGATCGACCTGTCTTTAATCGTATAATTGTTTTCTTTTGCAGGGAGTTTAAGAGTGAGTGTTTCTCATTAATTATTGTATTGTTGAGGTTCAGGTGTTATTTCTATCTGAAACTTGTGTATTAAAATTAAGTATATTTTTGTAGTATTTTCTTTGTCCCCTTGAATTGACTTTGTACTGTTATTGAAGTTGGATACTATTCCACCTTTTGTGGACTTAGTATGGTATTTTGGTGAATACTATTTGATAAAAGTTTGTTTAGTGTTTTGTGTGGTGGTCAAGCCAGCCATCACAAGTGGCGACCGTTTGACAGGATCTTTCGTTCCTAAGTATTCACCGGTGATGTGCAAAGTTAATTCTTGGGGTTATTTTTCAGGCAGCATATTTTCACCTCCTCGTGGTTGTCTTGTGTAAATTTAGTATTCTGTGTGAATAAATAGTGGTCATTATGGTTGTTAAGGTATTAGAACTCCTTAGCGGAGAGGGGTGGCAAGAGAGGCTTGCAGAGTTGAATAGGGAAGACTTGGAAATTGTAGCGCAGCATTTTGAATTGGAATATGAAGTGTCCATAAGAAAGGGTGTATTGCTATTGCAAATTTATGAATATGTTAAACTGTAAAGGCAGGTGGGGAACAGAAGTGAAACCTGATAAAGGGACTGTTGTCGGTAGAAATTTTGGATAGGCAAATTGCTCTGAGGCAGATGGAGTTTGAAATAGAAAAGTTAAGGCAGAGGAAAGAGAAAAAGAGAGGCAGGAGCATGAGATTGCTATAGAGACACAGGTTCCTCATCTTCCCCTCCCCCTTCCCCAAATAGGTCAGTAACGCCTGCTATTAATTAGCGCAGGCTCTCAAATTTGTGCCTAAATTTGAGGAAAACAATGTAGCAGAGTTTTTTGTATCGTTTGAGAGGATTGCAGCAAGGTTGAGTGGCCCAAGAGTATTGGACCACTCTTATACAAAGTAAATTGGTTGGAAGAGCTCAGAGGGTGTATGTAACTCTGGAGGAGGATCTGTCATCAGATTATGAGAGTGTGAAGGCTATTGTCTTGAAGGCCTATGAGTTAGTCCCTGAAGCCTATAGGCAACGCTTCAGGAACTTAGAAAAGAGTAAGGAACAAAACTTTTTGTTGTAATTTGCAAGGTCGAAGGAACAATATGCTAGTGATTGGCTCAAGTCCAAGGAAGTGGTAGATTTTGAGAAATTGAAGGAATTAATGTTGGTGGAAGAGTTTAAGTAGGTGGTCCCAGATAAACTGAAGGTCCACCTCGAAGAGTTAAAACTCGAGACCGTTCAGGAGGTAGCCATCGCTAGTGATGAATATTATTTTGTCTCATAAGAGTGAGTTAGGGGGAGTAACGACAAATGTGAAGTCTAGTTGGGTTAAGTAGGTAGGAATAATAATTCTAACAATAATAATGCTAGGATGTTTAATAGAAATAATTATAGAGGTAATAATCAGGGTAATGCTAATACTAATATTAATTTTTCTCCTAACAGAGGTAATAGGAGACCTAATATATACAATCCAGAGAAATTGAAGACATTGACGTGCTTCTTTTGCAATAAGAAGGGCACGTAAAGAGCTTGTGTTATGCGTTTAGAAAATCGCAAAATGCTAATGGTAGGACCAGTGATGGGTGTGGAAAAGAGAGAGAGAGAACCTATCCCAACAAGGTCCACTGACCAATGACTACATGGCTGTTTTGATAAGTATTTGTCCTTCGGTAGTGTCTCATCCCCAAATTCGTCCAAGAAAAAGACGAGTACGTATTTTGCGTGATACTGGAGCAGCTCAGTCTTTGATCCTTAGGGAGGCATTGCCGTGTAATTTTGTTCCTGAAAGTGAGGAATTCGTGTTATTGTCTGGTTTTCCTGATACGGTAAAGTCTTATGCTATTGAAAATTTTTTAATTTTAATTAATTTGCCCTTCCTTTGCAGGGAATTTGAAATTGGCCATCGTTGATAAATTTTCCGGTTAAAGATGTTGATGTTTGTGATAGGGAATGATGTTGCTCTTAAGAATAATACCTATCCCATATTGATAAATCCTGATAGTGAGGTAGCAGCAATTACTCGTTCTAGTGCTAGAATTGTTGACGCTGCAGAGTCAACAATTGATCTAGATTTAAGTAGTTTAGAACGTAGTGATAGTGTAGTTGTAGATCTTGGGATTTTGAAGGACAAACTGAATTGGACCACTGAAGAGCTTATCAAAGCTCAAAAAAAGGATTTTCGGGATCTTCCTATTGAGTCAGGTGATGTCTGATATAACTGGTCCCAAATTTAAGATAATTAATAATATTTATATAGGTTGAGTAGGCCTATGGAGGCTGATAATATTGATTATGAAATTTGAAACAGATAATGGTTCCATTTGTTACAGGAATGAGTTGATATCAGTTGGCGCATGAAAGTGGTTTGGCCGGACATTTTGGCATTCATAAGACTTCCGGGCAAGTTGCTAATGAATTATTATTGGCCGAAGTTGAAAGCGGACGTAAAGAAATTTGTTAATAGCTGTGATGTCTGTCAGAAGGTCGGTAAACCCAATCAGCTTATTCCAAAAGCGCCTCTATGTCCTATTCCAGTGGTTTCCGAACCTTTCAAGGAGGTCATTATTGATGTTGTTGGACCATTACCAAGGACTCGTAGTGGAAATGAAATATATTTTGACTATCATGGATAGAATGTCTCGATATCCCGAGGCAATACCACTACGTACTATAAAAAGTGTTAAAATTGTTGATGTACTAATTGACTTTTTCACCAGGTTTGGGATGCCTAAAATAATTCAGTCTGATTGTGGTTCTAATTTTGTTAGCAGGTATTTCAGAGATAAAATGGCAGAGTAAATATAAAACATGTGGACCTCTTCTCCATATCATCCAGAAAGTCAGGAGCTCGGAGAGATTTCATCAAACCCTGAAATCTATGGTAAAGAAGTATTGTTTGATCAATGGTTCTGAATGGGATAAGGAATTACCTTATTTGTTGTTCGCTTTTCGTTCTGTCCCAAGTCAGTCTTTAGGTTTTTCGCTTTCAGCCTTGTGTTGGCCATTGTGTTCGAGGTCCTCTCGATGTTGTTCGAGAGTCTTGGGAGGGAGACGTCCCTGGAGATTAATTTATTAGATTATGTGTCTAATCTAGGCGATAAGTTAACAAAGCTTGGAAATTTGCAGGTGAAAATTTATTATGTAGCCAAAAAAGAATGAAGTATTTTTTGACAGGAGGTCTAAAGCACGTGACTTTGCGGTAGGCGACAAAGTTTTGGTTTTGTTACCCATTCCAGGAAATCCATTGAAAGCTTCTTTTTCAGGTCCTTGGAAGATTTTGAAAAAAATTAGTGAAGTTAATTATTTAGTAGAGACTCCCGAGAGAAGGAAACCTTTCAGCTTTGTCACGTAAATATGTTGAAGGCTTATATGGAACGGGAGAAAGTCATTCCCGTGGCAACCATAGGGAATGCTGTAGTTTCCGAGAACGATAACCATTTTTCTTTTTCGATTTTCGAGGGTGAAAGTATTGATGATAATTGTTTTAATGGAAGTGAATGGCGTTTCGGATAATAAGAATTCTTTGACAAAATTTTTCTGGAATGGTTTCTCATTTAAGTAATGAAGAACAAAGGTCTTTAAAGAAATTGGTATTTAATTATAAGGAATTATTTTCATTTTGGATGTACCGGGAAGGACTTCTGTCCTTGAGCATGACGTGGACGTAGGTAGCGCCACTCCTGTGAAACGATCTCCTTACAGGTTGAATCCCTTCAAAAATGAGGTGTAGCGAAGGAAGTTGATTATATGCTAAAACATGACCTAATGAACCTAGTCAAAGTCCTTGGTCATCACCTGTTGTATTGGTAAAGAAACCCGACGGGGATTTCAGGTTATGTTTTGATTACCGTAAATGAACGAATTGTCTAAGTCTGATTGTTATCCATTACCTCGAATTGAGGATTGTATTGATCGTATGGGTAAGGCCAAATACATTAGTAAATTCGATTTGCTGAAAGGTATTGGCAGGTTCCTCTTTCGAAGCGGGCAAGGGGCCTTGTCTGCTTTCGTAACACCACAGGGACTGTTTCATGTAAAGTGATGCGTTTGGTATGAAGAACGCGGCTGCCACCTTTCAGAGGTTAATGAATACTTTAGTCTAGGTTTAGAAGGGTGTGTTGTTTATATTGATGATATTGTTATTTATAGTGATGATTGGGAAACACATTTAAAACGTATTAGGGCACTGTTTGAGGTTTTGAAGAAAGCAGGTTTAGTAATTAATTTAAAGAAAAGTGAATTCGCAAAGGCGAGGGTTGTATATTTGGGTCATGAAGTTGGTAATGGCAAAGTTGCTCCTAAGCAAGCAAATATCGAATGTATTGAAAAATGTTAGTCCCTCAGTGCAGGAGGGATGTCAGAAAATTCCTTGGGTTGGGTGGCTACTACCGAAGGTTTGTTAGAAATTTTTCTGACATCGCCGATCCTTTGACTAATCTCTTAAGAAAAAAGGTAGCTTTTGTCTGGACTGATGAAACACAAAGGGCATTTGATAATTTGAAAAGAGTACTAATTAATTTCCCTGTCTTGAGGGCTCCTGATTTTGAACTTCCTTTTCTCTTGCCACGGATGCAAGTGACGTTGGTGTAGGAGCGGTGTGTTGTTGCAGAATGACGAACAGGGAGTTTCTCATCCTGTCGCATTCTTTTCAAAAAAGTTGTCCTCCACCCAACGTAGGTATTCCACTGTGGAGAAAGAGACTCTTGCTTTAGTATTTGCTATTAACCATTTTCAGGTTTATCTCTCCTCACACGATACACCTATTAAGGTCTTGACGGATCATAATCCCTGACCTTCATCAGCAGATACAAGAATAAAAATCAACGATTGATGAGGTGGAGTCTCATGCTGCAAGAGTGGAATTTAGAATTTTCCCACATCCCGGAGGAAAAGATAATGTTGTTGCCGATTTTCTCTCTCGCAGCGTTGAATAGTGGTTATTGGCAGAGGGCTATGCAGTTATTAAAAGGTAGTATCTGTATCGTTCTAGTTATGGTGTGTGTGCTGTTGAAGTGGGCACGTAGTGAGTAGAAAAAAAATGTATATTTAAGATTTATTAATCATGGTTTCTTTATAGAGGACGATAATGTTTTAGGTGTAGTATACGGGATATTTTAAGGTTAAAAGGTGAGGGTGATCACTGGTATTTGCTAATGGTTGATTAAATAGGTGGTCTAAGGTTTTGAGGTCTCAGGTACGATAAGGTTTATAATAAGCTAAGAAAAGAGATAGGCACTAATCCGGTTATTCTGTATTTTCAGGCTAATAATTACGCTTCATCGATTTTGTGTGTTTGTTGCTCAGGGGAGTCTTGTGGTGGTCTTCTCTGTGTCGTTCGGTGTGTGTGTATGTATTGGACACTATGGTGATAAGTGTGATATAACACTGAAATAGACAGTGTTTTGAGCCCAACATTATTGATAGTGAGTGAAGTGTATCCCTGAAATTGAACAGTGTATTGAGTGTGGAAAAGGTTATTGCCTTTGGACTATATAAACAGATCCGGTTGTTAGAGCCATGACTCGCTCTTAAGTTTAGTAATGGTGTGAGTGATGTGAAACTCTTAGGTTGGGTATTTATTTATCGAATGGTGATGTTGAGAGTTCTGGTTTTGGAAACTTTCTGTGAATAGTATTAAGCTTATGAGGTTGTTGGTATTTGTTATATGCTGCTATCCTTATATACTGCTATCCTTGTGAGCTGCTATCCTTGGTACTTGCCACCACTTTCCTTTGTTAGGTCATGTTTTTTATGAGAATATTTTGCTCTCTGCAGTTTGTTTAATGACTATTTTTGAATGTTATTTTATTATTTTCAGTATGTGATAACATATATATTGTAGTTAGATGTTAACGTACTTTATAAAAAAAAAAAAAAAAAAAAAAAAAAATTTTGGAAAAAAAAAAAAAAAAAATTTTTTTAAAATTTTTTGGTCGGGTGAGGAGGTGTAACTTAGTTATCATTAATTTCTAAATTATTTAAGTTTTTAGATTTTAATGTTAAGTATAGAAGTGTTGTATTCTTCTTTATTAGCTTTTTGTCTCCTCACCGGTGGTATCTTGGTGTTTATTATTGGCTAACGACTGTTTTATATTTTCAAGTTGTGTGGTTACGTGGCGGTGATCCTTCGTTATCCGAGGGATGGAGCGTTTACGCTTGAGGAGTTTGCCTCAGTGTGTTTCTGAGCCTCCAACCTTGAAGGGCACGACTATTGCAGTTGAAACTATATTGACTCCTCGCCCTATTGCAGAGCTACGTCTTGAAGCTGTATAGCACATTGATATTACTTTCTCTGCATCAAGGATATTTTATTCTTCAATTTGTTTGCACCGCCCTTGGTTCAGTAACAGCCAAGGTGGGGACCTCTCTGTCCAAGGTAATAAGAATTATACCGAGATTTACTTAGATCACGACTTTGATCATCTGCTGACGTCATTATTGGAGATTGTGAAAGCTATTCCAAACCAACCCATAGTTTTGGGATCAATTTTCCCTGCCACCTTGATTAAACCTCCAGACGAGGAGTGTATTATTGTCTTCTAAGAGGAGACCTATGAAGTTGTTAGGGATATTAGTTGTATTGGTTAGGTTATTCTTACTTTTCGCTTGCCTCCTCCTTTCTGGACCCTCTCCCCTTTTAGTATGTATGTGTTGATGACCTGTCTTTAATCGTATAATTGTTTTCTTTTGCAGGGAGTTTTAAGAGTGAGTGTTTCTCATTAATTATTGTATTGTGAGGTTCAGGTGTTATTTCTATCTGAAACTTGTGTATTAAAATTAAGTATATTTTGTTAGTATTTTCTTTGTCCCTTGAATTGACTTTGTACTGTTATTGAAGTTGGATACTATTCCAACCTTTTGTGGACTTAGTATGGTATTTTGGTGAATACTATTTGATAAAAGTTTAGTGTTTTTTGTGTGGTGTCAAGCCAGCCATCACAATATATATATATATATATATATATATATATATATATATATATATATATATATAATATATATATATATATATATATATATATATATATAGCATTTATGACTGTCTTAAGTCTAAGGAAATATTTTATTATCTTTAGTCTTACTGATTCCGAGCTAGTAGGGACCTGTCCTCTTTTGGAGAATTGTCTTACGAACACCGAAGAAATCTTTACCCAAATGAGAATCATCAAAACAAAGAGGATGATTATAAGTAAAAAAAAAAAGAAAAAAAATAGATAATACACTATATAGAATCACAGGCGGAGGGTTGCATAAAATAGCATACTTCGCTTGCCTCACTCAATGGAGGCGAAGTACCTTTCAGGATAGAGTATAAAAGATATCAAGATGTTTTCATGCACGAAGATGATGCCATTACGAGGATGTGGAAGAAGAAGAAGAAGAAGAAGAAGAAGAAGAAGAAGAAGAAGAAGAAGGAGAAGATATAGAAGGAATATAAAAAGAGAAAGAGGTTGAGGAGAAAAAGAATGTCATCAGAGTCAAGATGATATCGGAAGCCTGTACTTAAAATGCAAAGGAAGAAGAAATAAGAAGCAGAGAGAGAGAGAGAGAGAGAGAGAGAGTACCTTAGTCTTATATCAATTCGATTTACTATAACAGCTTCAAGAATAATTCAGTCATAATTAACAAAAACTTGATTATTGACTGATACATAAACATGCAAATTAGCTGCGTAAAAAAAGTTTAACATTGATTTTAGCTTTATTTTACACCAGTAACACGTTTCTCTTTTTAATGGAAAAATTCCCACTCAATAAGAGCAGCATCAAAGAACTTGGAGGTTCATAAATGAAGTCTTAGAAGCCGACTGATGTTTGACTTGTCAGCAAATGAAACCCTGAGACCCCATTAGTTCTTTCTTGTTTCAGAGTACATCAGATGGACCGCATTTCAAAGGGGGAAATTGTAAGGTTTTGTGCAAATGAATTTTTGTTGTTTAATGGAAATTTAATTTTAAATTTCTCTTCCAGTGAAAATGAGAATCTTTACCTCTGTCATATGGTAATGATTTGATTAGATGCCTATGTAAAAATAGAACATGCAAAAGCTCTTAATATATATTTTCCCTCTCTTTTTTAAGGTGCCCCTCGCCCCCACCTCTCTCTCTCTCTCTCTCTCTCTCTCTCTCTCTCTCTCTCTCTCTCTCTCGCTATGTGTGTGCGTGCCTGTGTGGGTATATATATATATATATATATATATATATATATATATATATAGTTATTTATACATATACGTACACACACACACACACACACACACACACACACACACATATATATATATATATATATATATAGATATATATATATATATATATATATATATATATAATATATATATATATTTATATATATACATATATATATATATATATATATATATATATATATATATATATATATATATATATATATATATATATATATATATATATATATGGGTATGTGAATTAGCGTGCCTAATTCGCTTGGACTAAATAGCAGAGATGATTTAGAATATGTATAAATTACGACATGATTTTGTGACATCTACTTACAATACTTGTTAATTATTCAATACATTTTCCATAAACACAGGGAAACTACAAAGAATTTCTCAAGAAACTATTTGTAATTACTTGAACACTGTCTTTCAATAAAAAAATGTGTAATATTTGATAATTTCTAGCTTTCTTTACTATTTTGTTGAAGAGCTGGACACCTGGCAGTAATCTTCTATTTTCTTCTTAGACGAGAACGTTACCATCACTAATATAACACAGAAGATCTAAGAAAAATGGGATAAATATTGGACATATAAAAGTTTGTTCGTTCGCATTTTGGAAAGCAGATGCGGTGTCTCGTAACTTTCCACTCCGCAACAACTTCCTTAGAAGTTTTGGCTCAATTTTTTTTTTGGCATTATGAAAACGATATCAGGATTGTGTGGCGAAGTTTTAACAAACTCTAATGCAGAGACTTTACTGATATCCTCAGAGATTGCCTTATATTTTACGAAAAATGCCTTTACTATTACGTAATCGTTCCAGAACTCAAATGCTCATTTTAATACAAACGGAATATGTGATAAAAGCATTTAAAAAAAATAGTGTCTTGAAATTGAAGCTTCCACGGAATATTATTGTGTTAGTTGAAAAGAAGTAACATGAGGGAACAGGAAGTACAGAAAGAAGAGGTCGGTTATAAAAAGTGAGGTATTATATTAGCAAATAACACACGGGTAGAACTATAAGTCAATCATTAATGACATCATCTTCATGCGCAAAGTTCATCTATATCTTTTTTATTAACTAATATCTTCTTTCTGATTTTCGTATTACCATCTGTTAGTTCTTTTAAATGAATCACTTATTCTTTGGAAGCTAGGAATTTCAAAACAATGGCCGTGTGGTGGGATTATTCCATATGAATTCGGTTTGTGTTCTGAATAATAATAATAATAATAATAATAATAATAATAATAATAATAATAATAATAATAAAATAATAATAATAATAATAATAATAATAGTGGCGCCGTGGAGGAGTGGGTTAGGTCCTCAATGGACTTAAGTCAAGTTAAGCAACATTGGGGCTGGTCAGTCGTTGGATGGGTGACCGCTCTCCTCGGCGTTGATTCCTTGGGAAACAAAAAAAGGATCTTTACCAAAATTTCCTCAGTCTACTCAAGCTGTAAATGAGTACCTATCCCTGATGGGGTAGGTCCAGCTATGGGTTAAATAGCAAAACTCAGCAATGATGGAAAGAAAGGAAGGAATAAACGACAACGACGTAAATGGAACTCTGGCAACAGAGGAGCTTGTCCGGCAACCAGGTATTCAACCCAATTGAAGGGGAAGACGGTTCAGGTACTTGGAGGTCGTTCATCCAGCAACTGATCACACAAACGAAAGTAATCAACAGTCTGAGATTGGAGCTACAGAAGCAAAAAGGAAGAAAATGGACAGAGAAGAAAAATAAGGAAATATGAGATGCTACATCAGAAGCAACCCGACGGAGAGAGGATATAGAAGAAGATTGGTCAACATCTGGAATGAGAGGAATAACACCCCCCAAACAGAGCAGAGGCTGGCAGATCAAGTAAGGAACATAAAGAAAAACAACTGGTTCTCCCCAACAGAAAGAGAAGAACTGGAAAGGGTTAAATGTTTCACACGACCACGAATTACACGAAGACGAACTGAGAGACGAGCCACAGAAGACGACAGAAGAGAGGTATCAAACAACGACACACGAAGAAAACACACCGACGAAGTAACAGAGAGGACGGAATAATGGGTAGAAAAGATTAGACAATGGATGGAGCCAGATACAGAGAGAACAAAGATCCCCTCCATGAAAGCCTACAACACCAAGAAATTAAGGGAGAAAACAAGTGAGGTCAATGAAATAATGGGCACAATACACACCACCAGTATCACAGGTATATGCAGGAGCAAGATTAGTAGCAGAACTGATGGGGATTCGAACACCAACCCAACCAACCCAACAGAAACAAACAGCACAACCTCCTTGAAAAGGCGCTGGAAAAGCAAATCATGGTGATGAGATCTGACTTGAGTAAACTGAAAGAGATGGCGGAAAAATAAAGGAAAACTAAGAAGCATGAAAACAAGGAAGGAACTCAACGAGAAATACAAAGTACGAGAGAGGGGACTAAACAAACACAATAGAAGATGTAAAACAGAGGCTTAAGGCCAAAGCACATAAGATCCAACGGTACATGAACAGGAATAAGGGATACCAACAGAACAAACTATCGGAACCAACCAGAAAAGACTATACAGCCAACTAAGAGGGGAAGGCAACCACCAGAAATTCCTGAAGCCGAACCAAGTAAGAGACTCTGGGAAAAACATATGGAGTAATCCGGTATCACACAACAAACATGCAACATGGCTCAGGAAGTCAAGGAAGAAGAAACAGGGAGAATAAAAACAAAGATTCACAGACATCACGACAGACACAGTCAGACACCAACTAAAGAAATGCCAAACTGGAAAGCCCAGGTCCCGATGAAGTCCATGGATACTGGCTCAAAAACTTCAGGCCCCTACACCACGAAATAGCAGAACAAAACTCTAGCATTGTATCTCAAATCACCATGCACCCAAATGGATGACCACAGGAAGAACATCCTTAGTACAAAAAGACAAGAGTAAGGGATAGCCAGTAACTACAGGCCTATCACCTGACTACCAATAATGTGGAAGTTACTAACAGGTATCATCAGTGAAAGGCTATACAATTACCTAGAGGAGACAAACACCATCCCCCACCAACAGAAAGGCTGCAGAAGGAAGTGTAGGGGCACAAAAGACCAGCTCCTGATAGACAAAATGGGCAAATGGAACAGTAGGAGAAGGAAAAACCAACCAAGCATGGCAGGAAGACTATAAGAATAGCCTTCGACATGATTACCCAAACATGGTTAACCTAGAAAAGACCAGTCCTGTAGACAAAATGGTTAATGAAGAACAGTAGAAGAAGGAAAAAAACCAACTAAAGCATGGCATGGATAGACTATAAGAAAGCCTTCGACATGATACCACACACATGGCTAATAGAATGCCTGAAAATATATGGGGCTATAGAATGCCTGAAAATATATGGGGGCAGGATAACACCATCAGCTTCCTCAAAAATACAATGCGCAACTGGAATACAATACTTACAAGCTCTGGAATAAGACTAGCAAGTTAATAATCAGGAGAGGGATATTCAAGGGCGACTCACTGTCCCCACTAATCTTCGTAGTAGCCATGATTCCCATTACAAAAGTACTACAGAAGATGGATGCCGGGTACCAACTCAAGAAAAGAGGCAACAGAATCAACCATCTGATGTTCATGGACAACATCAAGCTGTATGGGAAGAGCATCAATGAAATAGATACTCTAATCCAGACTGTAAGGATTGTATCTGGGGACATCAGGATGGAGTTTGGAATAGAAAAATGCGCCCTAGTCAACATACAAAAAGGCAAAGTAACGAGAACTGAGGGATAAAGCTACCAGATGGGAGCAACATCAAACACATAGATGATGACAGGATACGCAAATAAAACCTGGGAATAATGTGGAAGGAGGGGATATAAAACAACCAAGAGATGAAGGACACGATCAGCGAAAGGAAAGAAATATGCAGAGACTCAATGGCGATACTCCAAGTTGCAAAAATCCAACGCCGCCGGAAATTATGGATAAAAAGCCATAAAACACCCCATGGGCAGTTGCCAAGTAATCAGATACAGCGCAAGGAATTAGTGGAATGGACGAAGGGCAGAAACTCCGCAGCAGTAGATCAGGAAAACCAGGGAAACATTTGACAATACCACAAAGCACTACACCCAAGAGCAAACTACGGACAGACTATTACAAACAACACGAAAGGAAGGAGGGGAGAGGACTACTAAGTGTAGAGGACTGCGTCCAAACATGCGAGGAAAGCAGGGAGAGCACTGGGGCCAATATCTGAAAACAGTGAAGTACGAGGTGGATAAAAGACGTGCATGGGGCAGAGGGAAGGGGAAGGGACTAATAAAAGTAGACGAAGACCCAGAAAATGTATACAGAGACAGGAGGAATGACAGACAGAACAGAGGACTCACACAAACAAACAAAACCAATGCAACGGACAGAAGGGTACATGAGACAGAACTAAAGAAACCTGAGCCAGCACGACTGACACATCGGCTAATGGCTACAGAGGGGAGAGCTAAAGAAGGAAAACTGAAGGAATGATTAACAGCGGCCACAAGATGCGGAGGCCCTCCCTTGAAGAACCAGATATGTTTCAAAGCAACGAATAGATGGAACAAATAACATCTCTCCCGGATGATGTGGAGAGGAAGTGCACAATACGACACAAAAATGAAACCATCAAAACTTAAATCCAATAGCAAAGCGAATGGTCCGGCACGTTTGCACCCAGGAAACCAGTACAAAAAGAGGCATGCATTCAGTGTGGCGAAAAGCCCTCCACTGGGAGGACTGTGCAAGAAAACATCAGCTACCGAGCCTTGCAGGTAATAAGTGGTACTGAGCCACCAAACTCGAGGGGAGTGATAGAAAACGATGCACAGGCAAAGATCCTCTGGGACGAATATGCTGGGGGGGGGGATTGGTATGGTATCAGGGACGGATAGGGCGGGTGATACGTGGCAAACAGGACTCCAGACGTGACGTTGATTGACAAAGTCAAGAAGAAAGTATTACTCATTGATGTTCGCCAATACCATGGGGACACCAGAGTTGAAGAGAAAAGAAAATGGGAAAAAAATGGAAATAAAGTATCAAGATCAGAAAATAGAAATAAGAACGGATTATTGGGATATGCCAGTGGAAATCGTACCCATAATTCATAGGAGCAGCGAGGCGACCGATAACCAGAGATCCCGGGATGAAAAGGAATCTAGAAAAACTAGAGGCTGAAGTAGCTCCGGGCCTCATGTGAGGAAGAAGGTGTGATCCTAGAAACTGCACTCCATCTAGTAAGTAAAGTAAAAGGATGGACTCCGACGATAACGGGGAGGGCCAGGATGCCAACAACCCGGTGGTACCCACCCCCACGATGAAATACCACCCAGTCGAATTGGAGGAACTGTTGGATAGAGCAAAAAAAAAAAAAAAAGAAAAAAAAAAAAAAAAAAAATAAAAAGAAAAAAAATTAATAATAATAATAATACATAAATTAATACTTTGTCCATGGAGACAAAGTCACTTCACCTCCATTAGAGTCATGGCAAGGAAAGAAGGAAAATTGCACAATTGAATTATTTAATCTTTGAGGATTGCCCCAATCTGGTTGGTCATGACCATTGATTCTTTGATTGACATTCTTTTCCACCTGAACCATCTTTCCTGTTCCTTCTTCTTTTCACTTCTCACCCAGCCTTTTATATCTTTTTATAGTCTATCCTGACAAGGCACTTCGTCCTATTGAGTAAGGGCAAGGGAAGAGTAATCGGCAAGGGAATGGTTCACTTTAATTAAATTTCTTGCAGTTATTTTGGGCCTTGTGGAATTTAGACGCTGGCACGAGGCTATGTACTCGCAAGTGAGGGTACAGTTTGACAGAACCAATATCTATTATTTTTATGCAAGGAGGGATTTATTCTAGGGTATGTTTTCTTACAAATGAAAACCAAAAATAGAAGAAACCCACATAAGGAGGAATAATGGAAAGCATACATGCCGGTTTTGAGGAAAACTAATTAGATAAATAATCTGGATAAAAGTACGTAGCTCTAGAAAAGCACAACCAAGGCCAAAGGTTGGATAATGATGGCCAGACTCCCCCTTACCCACACCCTTGCCTCGACTCAATAGCAAGGCGAAGTGCCTTTCAGGATTGAGTATAAAAAGATATAAAAGGTTGTTTTCGTGCATAAAGGAAGATGTCATTATCGGAGGGCTGGGAAACGAAGAAGAAAGAAGAAGAAGAAGAAGAAGAAGAAGAAGAAGGAAGCAATAAAAAGAGAAAGATGTAGAGGAGGGAAACTGATAAATGGTCATCAGAGGTCAAGAATGATATTGGGACACCCCCGAGCCGAAGATTAAGATAGAGAAAGGGGAGGAATATGAAAGCACACATACACGCGCACAACACGCACGCACACACAAGTGAGAGAGCGGAGAAGGGGAAAAAGGGGGGGGGGAAAAAGGGTGTGGAAAAAGAAGGGGGGGGGAGGAGGGAGAGAGGAGAGAGAGAGAGAGGAGAGAGGATAAAAAAGGACAGTATATAAGACCAACGTAAATAGGTCTTCAGTCGTTGTATAATGCAACGAGAGAGAAGGAAAGAAAGAGAAGAAGAGAGAGAGGAAAGAGAGAGAGAAGAGATAGAGATAAGAGAAGAGAGAGAGAAGAGAGGGGGGAGGAGAACGAGAGAGAGAGAGAGATGAAAAAAAACAAAAAAACGACAGTATATAAAACAACATAAATAGTCTTCAGTCTTTTGTATGTTAAACGAGAGAGAAGAGAGAGAAGAGAGAGGAGAGAGAGAGAAGAAGGAACGTCCTTTCTAAGAATGTATTGACAATCGGAAATAGAGAGACCCAAAACATCATTAGGGGAAAGCTAGAGTAATATTCTTTTTTTGTTAGCATAAACGAGCCGGTGCATAGTTGGGGTTGAACTGTTAAAAACGCTAATGTGAAAGGTCTAATGGATCAGAATGCTTGGTGTTATTTGCAGGAATTTTGAAGCAAAATTATGTTCAGTTATTTTTGTTTTGTTTCTCTCTTAATCATATAACTTCAATGTCTTTCAAGTTTAATTTGCTTGGGAGGGTAAAGGAACAAATTAGTTTATGTTGTGGCCAGTAAAAGTGATTAGCTACTAAGTTTTCGTAGTAGTTATATAAGAATATATATATATTATATATAGTATATATAGGTAGTACATAGTATTATTATATACTATATATAAGAATATATAAAACTTAATAATGCAATCTTGTTTTGGCAAGCATAAAATCTTTTTTGCGCCACGACGACCCCAACAATAGGACTACAAACTTCAGAAGACTTTAATTTGTTCTTTTGATAGTAACAAAAATTTAAAAAGGAACCCATTCTGATTTGAAAATAAATTCTTTTTTCAGCAATAACATTGTTAAAAGAGCCATACATCTCCTGGAGTAAAATTAATAATACAATAATAAAAAAATAATAATGACTAAGAATAATAATAATAAATGTGTTAATAATAATAATAAATACTGAGACAGGAGAATGAACAGACACGAAAACGAGAGGGACTGGGCACAACAAACCAATGCACGGGACAATACATGAGAAGACCAGACTAAAGAAAACTATCAAGCGATGACAACCTGGCAATGGGCTACAGAGGGGAGAGCTAAAGGAAGGAAACCGAAGGAAATGATGTACGAGCGGCACAAGGATCAGGCCTAAGAAACCAGAATATGGTTCAAAGAACGATAGACGGAAATAAACATCCTTCTCCCATATGTAGGAAGTGCCAATACGAAAAATGAAAACGCCATAAACCACATAGCAAAGCGAATGATCCGGCACGTTTGCACAGAACCAGTACAAAAAGAGGCCATGATTGCCAGTGGCCAAAACGCCCTCCACTGGAGACCTGTGGCAAAGAAAGCATCAGCTACCTTGCAGTAATAAGTGGTACTAGAGCACCTCCAACCTGAGGGAGTGGGATAGAAAACGATTAACGCCAAAGATCCTCTGGGGGAACTATGGTAGTCAGAAACGGATAGGGTGAGTATACGTGCAAATTAGACCAGAACGTGACCGTAGATTGACAAAGTCCCCCCCCCCCCCCCCCCCAAGGAAGAAAGGTATCCACTCATTGATGTCGCAAGTACCATGGGACACCAGAGTTGAAGAGAAAGAGAAGGAACAAAGGAAATGGAAAGCATCAAGATCTGGAAAATTAGAAATAAGGAAGGATATGGGATATGCCGAGTGGAAAAAATCTTACCCATAAATCATAGGAGGTACTAGGCCCACCGATACCCAAGATCCCTGAAAAAGGAAATCTAGAAAAAACTAGGACGCGCTGGAAGTAGCTCTAGGAACTCATGCAGAAGAGTGTGATCCTAGAAACGGCAGCACATAGTTAAGAAAAGTTATAGGATCCTACAGGAGGGAGGATGCAACCCGGAACCCCACACTATAAAATACCACCCAGTCGAATTGGAGGGAGGACTGTGACTTTATGAGCAAAAAAAAAAAAATAATAATAATAATAATAAAGAATTGGTGTTTTCCAACGATTTAGAAAAAAGAGATTCGTGATAAGACTTTATGTGGGGAAGGTACATTAGATATCGCACCAGCACATTCCATTTCAATTAATGTCTTCGGAATAAAAGGTGGATAAGATTAAATTTTATTTCCCACGTTTAGTATGAACTTGATATAATGCATCAGAATATCTGCATTCTACTTTGTTAGATTTTTTTGGGGGGCGCAGACGCGACAGGCTTTTTAATTGGGACTTTCCATGTCTTTTAAACCCACATTTTTTTTTTTTTCCAGATGACTTGTTTATACTTTGGATATTAAAGAAAAATCCCAGCTCAGCTATTTCTCGTGCGCTCCTCTAAAAAATAGTCTTCTTCAAGGCGGAAGAGCGGTTAGCTTCCTTTCTCTCGCTCTTTCTTCTCTCTCTCTCCTCTCTCTCTCTCTCCTTATTTCTATTTCATTCTTAGCATTTAAGCTTTCTACCGTGCGTTTCCCCTTCAGAAATCTTTGCGTTTCATGGCCCGATAAACATCCAGGCAATATTAAAAGAAATCAAATCCAAAATTCCAAAAATTCGAGGAGAAGCAAATCCTCCCGCTTTTGATGATGGCAAATATTCCTCCATTTGATAAGAAGCCAGCCAAGCAATTAATGAAAAGGCAGGAAATGCGGAGAGCAAAAACAAAAACGACTTGGCAAATTGCTAGATAAGATATCGGTCGTTTTGCAAAAACTCCGGACTTTCCAATAAGTGGACCGATGAAGGAGAAAATGTGTTGCGGAAAATAGAAAAATAAGAAGAGTTTTTAGAGGTTTCTCTTTGCCTTTGCCTGCCTTCATTGTCGATAGTCAGAGCAAATTCTTCTATCACTGTAGTTGGCTTGGCCTACGGGTAAATACATAATATATATCTTTTAATATAATATATCATTACTAATAATATATATATATAGATACGATATAATTATATCTACTATATATATATTATATATAAGCTATTATATAATGATATGAGTTTGTTTGTTTCTGTTACAGTTCATTCCCTCCCGCCCAACCTCTGCTTTGAACTCATGCTGCCAAATCCAGCTTGTCTTATTTTCGCCTTCGCATGCCATTTTCTTCTTTCTTTTTGTTTCTAAGTATTTTTTCTTTAATGAATAGTCGCCTGATAAAATACAGTCGTCTGCTTCCATGTTGCAACTTTCGTGATAATTTGGCCTAAAATTTCGTCCGAGAAAAAAATTGACTAAAATGGTTATAATAAAAGCAAAGCGTATATCCTTTTCAGTTAGTTTACTTTAAGTTGTTTTTATCAAATGTTTTTGGAATTATTGCTATATTCTTTCTGTTATTACCTATTACATACTGTTACTTCCTTTAAATGAACGACTATGTAACTTTGAAAGCTTGAATTTTAATTCCTAATGCCCCTGTGGGCTTATTCGTATGTGTCAAACCTTTCTGCAGCTATTTTAAATCTAGTCATATTTTCAAGATTGCTTATTGAGGGGGGTTTGGGGGTGGGTAAATAGCATAAAACCTATCCCCGTTACATCAACCTACTGCCGGATAAGAAGAACTGAACTCCTGTTTACTTAGATGAACCAAAAGGCTGAAGGATCTGAAGAGTCAAATGTCAGAGTTACTCGGAAACATTTACAAGAAGTTTGCCCGAGACCCATTTTCCGGAATAATTATTTAGAGGTCAAACTTGAACAAAATCCACTCACAGGGTCAGCAATTGGAAAAGGAGGAGCTTCCGAGGGAAGGCCTGAAAAAAGGTAAGAGTGATGAGTTTTGGGAAAATAGGAATATTTGTGTAGTAGTATCGTAATGTTACCCCGAGTATTTCCCAGTTAAAAACAAAAATAAACAAAACAAAACCAAATAATAAACCATCAAAGCAGTCCGGCGTAATCCCCGAATTCCAAAAGGAAAACTATCATAGTGTTTAACAAATGGTAACGCACAATGATTCGAGAATTACCTCTATAGTGCGTACGATGGCGGAAGAGCACAGGCGAGGCAAACGTCAAGAGAGAAAAAGGAGGGAGAAGAGAGGGATAAGAAAGAATAAAGGAGGGTTGGGGAGGTAGGGGTAAATAGAAGGAGACAAAAGGTACGGTTTTCCATTTGGGGCCGATGGAATTATATTAACTAAGTAGTAATAAATATCTGAGAAATATTTTCGTACTTGTTACGACTCGGGCTAAAGTAATTATTAGCGACAACTTATATTCATGAATCCATTCATGAAGGAGGAATGCTGGCACTTGACAAACAAATAGGAGAGAGGAGAGAGAGAGAGAGGAGGAGAGAGAGTAGTCGAGCTAAGCATATTTATTAGGCAAATATATATTTTCGATGAGGGAAATTTATGGATCCTTACGATCATTGTAATTAACTAAATGATTAATATAGATACGATGGTAAAAAAACAATAATAAATAATTAAAAATGAACAATAATATATTAAAAGAATTAAAAAAGTAGATACATAATAATTATATTTATTATTAACGGTTTAAAATAATAATCACAAAGCTAATGAAGTTTGCTGTTTTTTTAATAATAGACAGAAGGTAAATGCTGCATTTAGCACCCAGTAAATGTACCAGAGAAAAAATTGGATAATGCTCAGACAAAAAAGAAACAAAGTTATTTCGATCTCCAGAGACCGTAGAGGCGGTCCAGAGATGGGGAAGTTCTCTTAATTTTTTTTCCAGCTAACATTGCACTCCTACTTTAATATTGAAGCAGACTTAACACTGAAGTCTTTGTTTCACGAAAAAACCGCTATCTGGAATAAAACGTATGGAAAGTTCGTTGCATCTTTAGTTCAGTATTTTTCATCTGCAGCAATCTAGAGAATTGCCCAAGATCAGTTTTTTTTAGGGGGGGGATTTTTTTTCCCGTCCCAAAATTTTTTTTACCTGAAATGATAAAAACTGATGCTTTGGCATTTTTATTCTTGTTCACCAATTTGACAGTTAGTGTTTAATGGTGGTTCTGTGTAGTTGCTTCTTTTTCTAATATGCATGATTCTTTTCCAGATTGCTTACATATTCAACACGTTGTCAGAGTATTAATCTTGTCTCCACAACGATTTAATCACGGTTTTTATGTCCACATAGTTTCAAATATTTTTCTTTTTTTTATTAATTAAAAACAGTTAAAATAGAGACTGCGTCTGTGTTCTTTGGTATGTATGTATGTAGTATGTAAGATTTGTTAAAATTTAATATGTCGATGTTCATTTCATCTAGCGAAAAGATTCGAATCTGTGGGTTAAAAGGTTTTATTGAAAGAACCATTGGGATAAATCATATGTAATCCGTAAGTTTAAGGTATTAAATGTAACAACATTTTACCCTTTTTCATTAGAGGGAGTCAAAATTGAAGATTATTCAATCGATAAAGGAGAGAGAGAGAGGAAGAAGAGGAGGGAGAGTAAAGTGGGACGAGGAACGAGACGAGGAGAGTGACGAAGGACGAGAGAGAGAGAGAGATCCCTCAGTCTTAAAGGCCTGAAAGGAGGGGGAGTTGGGGGCGAAGAGACCACTGGCAACTGGAGACCACAGGAAAATCCCATCTTTTTCTCTTTTTCTCCAATGCTGTTTTCCATTTTCATTCACAAATTCTTGCGGTCGTAGGAGAGAGAGAGGAGAGAGGAGAGAGAGGGGAGAGGAGAGAGGAGGAGCGGAAGGGGGTGGGGAGAGAGAGAGAGAGAGAGGAGCCTTTAGCTCTGAGTTTTCCTAATGATGGTTATGGTTTTATGTACTTTGGAAGGACGTAAAGAAACTAGGGAATAAATGTTGTTATTCGTGTATCCCTTCATGATGCTCATAAATGAATAATATAGTATGAATTAAATGTTTCTATTCACAAATCCTTCATGGTTGAAAAGGACAAAGTAACGTTCATTCAACCTCTTTTGTCAGCAATAAATATTTACGTGTAATTATTATTACTCAAATTAACTAAATTGGTGATCACAAATTGGTAAGGCTTTGATATTAGAATATATTATAAAATTTCATCGTGTGTTTTATAGAAATATCGTTTTGGAAAACTGGTAAGCATTTAAATGCCATTTCCGTTTCAAATGAAAATTAACTGTCTAAAGAAAATTGTTGACTGTGGAATATAAAAATATAACACTTTTCGGTTGCACATGAATTCATTCACGAAAGACGCAAAAACAGTTGGGACTCCCAAGTCCAAAGAATATTAAAATATGTATATAAAGATTAGGTGCATAAAAAACGGTTATTGTGTTACTTGCGAACCATTATCATTCAAACGATTTGTTTTTTTTGAGAAAAAGCTTCAAAGCGACGGAACCTTAAGCCTTTAATAAGGGACAAAAGAGGCTCGATTGTGGAACTACTGGAACATGACATTTGTCTATGCTGTAGTCGTTATATAAATATTGTTTTTATATGTCAGTGGGACCATTTGTTACAAATTCATGTTATTCAAGTATTTACAGGGACTACGTTAATGGAACGAAAGAGGTGGGATGGAGATTCAGGGAACTAAAATCTATTTAATAATAGAACAAATAAAACTTATTATAATTTTACTTACAAAGATAATTAATCATTAAAATTAAATTCTTTAGATGATAGTATAACTGTTTGGTTTTTCAGGAAGACGATTGAAGCCGCAACAAAAGTAGGCTTCTTTTTATAGATCTTAGTCGATGTTTCCAGAATGAAAAAGCATTAACAAAACTAATGCAATTTGTTATAGATGAATTCTTCCCATTGTATATTACGTCCTGCTCCTGTTGACTCGAATTCAGTTCGAATAAACTAAATGTACCCATTCATAAATCCTACATAAGTCTTGTTATACCTGTGGACGCATCGTGATGCGGTGGAATGATAACTTAATATGAAAATGGTTTTGACGCAAAACACAACGGTTTCCGATAAGTCACTAAAACCTTTAAAAGCACCATATTTATATATAGAGATAGTAGATCTATAAGATAAGAATATATATATTAGATATAGCCTAATTATCTAGAAGATATATATATAGGTTTAATATATATATAAATATAGAGAGATAGATAGATTTATGATATAGTAATTTCTATAGATCTAGATATATATTATATATAGAAGATAAAGGCGAATATAATTAATAGAGTATATATAGTATATATATATAGATATATATTATATAATATATATAGTTAGTATATTATATATATATTATTATATAATATATATAACTGTGTTCGATAAGTCACTTAAAACTGTAATTTTAAAAGCACATATGTTTATATATATATAGTAGTATATATATTTAATATAATTTATTACAATATTATATAATATTAGTATGATATATAATATATATATATATATCGATATCTATCAATATATATTATATACATTATATATATATATATAACATCATATATATTATATATATATATTATAATATAGATGAGCAGAGAGAGACAGAGACAGAGAACGTAGTTAAGCAAATAATAATCCCTATCGTTGCTGGTCAACGATTCCATGGGGCATACATCGATTAGAGACCAAACGAATTTCCATGTCCTTTCACTTATTTAGCGTCCTATACACACAAGAGTGATTAAAAGGGGAAAATTGACAAATTGCAATCAAAGCATCCAGACGGAAAGAGTTGTTTGGAGGAAAAAGATTAAAAATTGAAAAATGGAAGCGAAGAATAATACTCGAAATGAATCGCGCTTCCTGTACAGCGGGGTGGGGTAGGTTAATAACGATGCTGTTGTGTCTATAGCCGTCTATACGACTATCTATATTATTCTATCTATCTATGTGTTCATATCCCATGTAATATACATACAAGCACTATACAGCAGTGAATACGAATTACGAATTGAGGTTATAATGGCTTTGGTACCCTTGATATTGAAATGGACAAGATTTAAATTTGGAAAGGAGGATGAGAGAGAGAGGAGAGGGAAGAGAAGAAGCGAGAAGAGGAGGGGAGAGAGAGAGAGAGAGAGGAGTTAGCTCTGAATCGATCTCCTCTTTTTGTAATTCCCCCCCACGGTTACCTTCTGCTAGCTTGCTTCCCTTTTCACTTCTTCTTGGAAACTTGCATGTCAAGCCAACGGGCCCCTTGAGGCTTGTTTTCCATTACGAATTGGGGTTTAATTTGTTGAATGTTTTTTTATTTCGGTTATTTACAGCATCATTTTCGAAGCACGTATAATCTGGTGTAATCTCGATATACCTCCATTATATAAGTGATTGTACTTTCTTTACAAATGTCATTCCTATAACAGGAAGTACTCCAAACTTTTTTAGATTTTCCAACAAACGGGTTCCAGAAACTCCTCCAAACTTCTGGAACGTGGTTGATTTTTCCCCTTCATCCTGGAAAGGAATTCGCGAGTTCCCGCCCCTGGAACCAACATTCAACGTCTCAAAGGCCATTTTGCGCCCTCTGAACTAAAAGCATCTTTCCTGTTCAGGAATCACTGAAGCCATAAACTATGTTTCTCTGCCATCCCTGACTGACGGTTGTCTTTGTTACTAGCGGGCGGAATTGGGGCTTGGGGCTTTATCTTTCTTTTCTTTCTTCGTTCTGCTGAATTTTTCGCTGGGAAGGTATTTTGAGGACAGGAAGAGATGGGCACTGGCTAACCTCCGAGGGTGGGATATTACTAGGTTCAAATTTGTGGATTAATAATAATAATAACTAATAATAATAATAATAATAAGTAACAAATAAATAAAATAATAATAATAATAAATAATTAATAATAAAAAAGAAGAAAAAAACTTCAAAGGCCCTACACCCACGAATAGCAGAACAACTCCAGCATTGTATTTCCAAAATCACCATGCCACCAAATGGATTGAAGCACAAGGAAGAACGATCGCCTTAGTACAAAAGACAAGAGTAAGGGAAAGAATACCAGCCAACTAAAACAGGGAATATCACCCGGACCTGCCACCAATAATGTGGAAGTTACTAACAGGTCATCATTCAGAGTGAAAGGCCTAATATAATTACTACGAGGGGACAAACAAAACCATGCCACCCCCACCAACAGAAAGGATGCAGAAGGAAGCTGTGGGACAGGGGCACCAAAAAGACCAGCTTCTGATAGACAACAAAATGGTAATAAGAAGAACCAGTAGGGAGAAGGAAAAAACCAAAAGCCTAAGCAGTGGGCCATGGATAGGACTATAAAGAAAGCTTTCGGACATGATACCACCCCACACATGGGACTAATTAGGAATGACCTGAAAAATATATGGGGCAGGGGGGAGGGAAAACACATCAGCTTCCTCCAACAAAAAATACAATGCGCAACCTGGAACTACAATACCTTACAAAGCTCTGGAATAAGGAAGCTAGGGCAGAGGGGTATAATATCAGGGAGAGGGATCTTTCAAGGGGCGACTCCACGTCCCCACTACTATCGTAGTAGCCATGATTCCCATGACAAAAGTATATTCAAGAAGATGGAGTGCGAGGGTACCAACTAACAAAAGAAAAAGGGCAACAAAATCAAACCATTCTGCATGTTCATGGACGACATCAAGCTGGTATGGTAAGAAGGCAGCAAGGAAATAAGATACCCTAAGCCAGACTGTTAAGGATTGTTAATTCTGGGGACCATCAGGATGGAGGTTTGGAATAGAAAAAATGAGCTCCTTAGTACAAACATTACAAAAAGTGGCAAAGTAACGAGAAAAACTGAGAAGGATTAAAGCCTACCCAGATGGAGCACATCAAACACAATAGATGAGGAACAGGATACAAATAACTATGGGAATAATGGATGGAGGGATATAACAAAACACCAAGAGCCATGAAGGACACGATCAGGAAAGAATATATGCAGAGGACTCAAGGCGATACTCAAGTCAAAACTCAACGCCAGAAGAAAATATTGATAAATAAAAGCCATAAAAAACACATGGGCAGTGCCCAGTAATCAGATACAGCGCAGGAACTAGTTGGGGAATGACGAAGGACAGAACTCCGCAGCATAGATCAGAAAACCAGGAAAAACATATTGACGAAATACACGCAAAAGCACTACACCCAAGAGTCAAATACGGACCAGACTATACATAACAACCGAAAGGAAGGAGGGAGGAAGGAGCTACTAAGTATAGGGAGGAATGCCGTCAACACCTTAAGAACAGAGGCATCTGGGCAAAATATTGAAAACCAATGAAGGACCAAGACCGAAGGTGGCTAAAAGAGATGCATGGGAAGAAGGGACTGAAGAAAAAGTAGACGAAGACCCAGGAAACATACCCCAATGTCAGGGAGAATGAAAACAGAACAGAGGACTGGCACAATAAACCAAAGCCAATGCGGACGGAAAATACATGAGACAGAACTAAAGAACTAGCCAGCGATGGACACGTGGCAATGGGGCTACAGAGGCGAGAGCTCTAAAGAAAGGAAACTTAACGGAATGAATAACCAAGCGGCACAAGATCAGGCCCTAAGAACCAGATATGTATTCAAAGAACAAAGAAGACGGAAATAAAATAACTATCCCATCCAATGGTTAGGTGTAGTGGCAATACGAAAAGAAAAATGAAGGAGCAAACCCCATAAACCACCATAGCAAAGCGGAACTGCCCGGGGGGGGGGGGGGACACTTGCACAGGAACCAGTACGGAAAAAGAGGCATGATTCAGTAGCAAGAAAAGCCCCTCCACTGGAGCCTGTTGCAAGAAACCATCAGCTACCTTGCAGTAATAAAAGTGGTTACGAGCACCAAGGTCCTGAGGGAGTGATAGAAAACGATCACGCAAAAGATCCTCTGGGGGACGATGGTATCAGAACGGATAGGGTGATAACGTGCAAAATAGACCAGAGGCGGACGTAGATTGTACAAAGTCAAGAAGAAAGTAATCACCTCATTGATGTCGCAATACCAATGGGACACCAGAGTTGAAGAGAAAGAGAAGGCAACAAATGGATAAGTATCAAGATCTGAAAATTAGAAATACAAGAAGGATAGGTGGGTATATGCCAGTGGCAAATTGTACCCATAATCAAAGGAGGCACGGAGGCCCACTAGGCCACGATCCCAAGGATCGCCCTGAAAAGGAACTCTAGAAGAAAAACTAGACCGCGGAAGTAGCTCTAGGAACTCATGCAGAAGAGTGTGGGGACGCCTAGGAAACGGCACACCATAGTAAGAAAAAGTGATGGGTACTCCTAAGGAGGCAGGATGCAACCCGGAACCCCAACCCCAAACTATAAATACCACCCAGTCGCAATTGAGGAGGACTGTGGAGAGAGCAAAAAAAAAAAAAATAATAATAATAATAATTGTTGGTGTTTTCAGAAAGATTAGAAGAAAAAGAGATTCGTGATAAGACTTTAGGGGATAAGGGTACAATTAGTTATATGCACCAGCACATTCCATTCAATTAATGTAGTTTCGGAATAAAACGGATGAGAAACTTATTTATTTCCAAACTGTTTAATATGGAAACTTGATCAATAATGATCCATTATATGGCATCTACTTTGGTTGAGATTGCAGATATGATCATTAACATACTTTCCAGATGAACTTTTATGACTTTGGATTTAAAGAGAAAGAAAAAATCCCTAGCTCAGCTATTCTCATTGCGCTTCCTTTAAAACTAAGTTCTTCTCCAGGCGGAAGGCGGTTATAGCCTTGCTATCTCTCCCTCTCTCTCGCTCTCTCTCTACTCTCTCGTACCTCGATTTCCCCCCGTTCACTCGTCCTCTCTGTCCCTATTTGGAGTTTCATCTTAGCATTTAAGACTTCTTCGCCCGTGCTTTCCCCTTCAGAAATCTGCGTTTCATCGGCCCTAAACACTCCAAGGAATAATAAAAGAAATCAATATCCAAAAATTCGATGAGAAGCAAAATCCTCCTTGCTTTTGATGAGGCAAATATTCCTTCCCATGATAAGAAGCCAGGCCAAGCTTAATGAATGAAAAGGCAGGAGGGAAATGGAGAGGCAAAAAACGACTGGAAAATTGGCTAGATAGATATCTTCTGTTTTGCAAAACTACCGGCTTTCCCATAAGTGGACGCTTGAAGGAGAAAAATTCGAAAATAGGAAAAAAAGTGTAAAGAGAGTTTAGAGTTTCTCTTTTGCCTTATTCTTCAGTTTGTCGATAGTTTCAGAAGCAAAGTTTCTTTTCTATCCCCACGTGGTATGTTGGCTCTACGTGTAAAATATATATATATATATATATGAGTATTAAGATGATTATATATATCTATATATATATTATATTATATATAATATAGGATATATAGTAATATCTATAAATATAATAATTATATACAGATATATATATATAGTATAAATACTATATAGATATATAGTATATATATATATAGTAAATATTGTTTCTGTTACAGTTTCATTCCCATCCGCCACCCACCTCTGCTTTGAACGCAGGCTGCAATCAATCTTGGTCTAATTTTGCCTTCGCATGGCCTTTTTTCTCCTTTTGTTTCTTGTTTAATAATTTATTTTTCTTAATATGTCCATGATAATACAGTCTCTCCTTTCCTTTGGCACTTTACGGATAATTTGCTAACAATTTGTTCAGAAAAATTACTAAACGTTATAACTAAAGCCAAAGAGTATATTACCTTGTTTTCAGGTAGTTTTACTTTAATTGTTTATCAATGTGTTTTTGATTATTCTATCTTCTTTCTGGTGATTTCCTATTACCGTACTGTTACTTCCTTTAAATGAACACTATTGTACTTTGGAAAGCTTGGAATTTTAAATTCAATAGCCCCCGTGGGCATTGATTTCTATGTGTCAAACCTTTCTGCTATCTATTTTAATCTAGTCATATTTTCAAGATTGCTATTGAGGGGGTTGGTGTAATAGCTAAACCTATCCCCGTACATCACTACTGCCGGATAAGGAATGGACTCCTGTCTACTTAGATGACCAAAAGGCTGAAGGATCTGAAGAGTCCAATTTCAGAGTACTCGAACATTACAGAAGTTTCCCGATCCCTTTTCCGGAATATTATAGAGGTCAACCTGAGTATCCACTCACAGGGTCAAGCCAATTGGAAAAGGAGCTTCCGAGAAGGAATGAAAAAGGTAAGATGATGATTTTGGGAAAATAGGAATATTTGTGAGTGGTATCGTAATGTTAACCTTTTCCCCAGTTAAAACATAAACAACAACCAAATAATAAACCATCAAAGCAGTCCGGCTAATCCGCAATTCCAAAATATCATAGTTTACAAATGGTAACTCACAATGATTCGAGAATTACTCTATAGTGCTTACGAGGCGGAACGCAGGACAACGTCAGAGAGAAAAAGAGGGAGAGAGAGGGAGAAAGAATAAGGAGGTTGGGGAGGGGTAATAGAAGGAGACAAAAGGTACGGTTTTCCATGGATACTATATTACTAAGTAGTAATAAATATCTGAGAATATTTCGTACTTGTTACGAATCGGGCTAAATTAATTATTCACATTATATTCATGAATCCATTCATGAAGGAGGAATGCTGGCACTTGACAACAAATAGGGGGGAGAGAGAGAGAGAGAGAAGAGAGAGAGAGAGAGAGAGAGAGGAGAGTAGTCGAGCTAAGCATATTATTAGGCAATATATATTTCGATGAGGGAATTTATGGCTCTACGATCATTGTAATAATAAATGATAATATAGATACGATGGAATGTAGATACATAATAATTTATATTTATTATTACGGTTTAAAATAATAATCACAAGCTAATGAAGTTGCTTTTTTTAATAATAAGGTAAATGCTGCATTTAGCTCAGTAAATGTACAGAGAAAAATTGGAATGCTCAGACAAAAGAAACAAAGTTATTTCGATCTCCAGAGACGTAGAGGCGTCCAGAGATGAAGTTCTCTTAATTTTTTTTCCAGCTACATTGCACTCTATTTAATATTGAAGCAGACAACACTGAGTCTTTGCACAGCTCTGGGATAAAATGTATGAATTCTGTTGCATTTTAGTTCAGTATTTTTATCTGCAGCATCGCGAATTCCCAAGATCATTTTAGGATTTCTCATTTCCTGAAATGATAAAACTGATGTTTGCATTTTTATTCTTGTTCACAATTTGACGTTAGTGTTTAATGGTGGTCTGTGTGTTTTTCTTTTTCTAATATGCATGATTTTTCATGCTTCATATTCAACTACGTTGTCAGAGTATAATCTTGTCTCCACAAGATTTAATCATGTTTTTATGCCACATAGTTTCAAATATTTTTTTTATTATTAAAAACAATTAAATAGACTGCGTCTGTGTTCTTTGTATGTATGTATGTAGTATGTAAGATTTGTTAAATTTAATATGTCATGTCATTTCACTACGAAAAGGATTCGAATCTGTGTTAAAAGGTTTTATAAAGCATTGTTAAATCATATGTAATCCGTAAGTTTAAGTATTAATGTAATACATTTTACTTTTACATTAGAGGAGTCAAATTAATATATTCAACGATTAAGAGAGAGAGAGAGAGAGAGAGAGAGAGAGAGAGAGAGAGAGAGAGAGAGATCCCTCAGTCTAAAGGCCTGAAAGGAGAGTTGGGGGCGAAGATACCACTGCAACTGGAGACCACAGGAAAATCCCATCTTTTCTCTCCAATGCTGTTTTCCATTTTCATTCAAATTCTGCGGTCGTAGGAGAGAGAGAGAGAGAGAGAGAGAGAGAGAGAGAGAGACCTTTAGCTCTGAGTTTTCCTAATGATGGTTTTATGTACTTGAAGGAGTAAAGAAATAGGAATATGTTGTTATTCGTGTATCCTTCATGATGCTATAAATGAATAATATAGTAGAATTAATGTTCTATTCACAAATCCTTCATGTTGAAAAGGAATAACTTTCATACCTCTTTTGTCAGCAATAAATATTTACGTGTAATTATATTACTCAATTAACTAAATTGTGATCACAAAGGTAAGCTTTGATATTAGAATATATTATAAATTTCATCGTTTTATAAATATTTTGGAAACTGTAGCATTAAATGCCATTTCCGTTTCAAATGAATTACTGTCTAAAATTTGCTGTGAATATAAAAATATAACAGTTCTCGGTTGCACATGAATCATTCACGAAAGACGCAAAACAATTGACTCCCAGTCAAAGAATATTAAAATATGTATATAAAGATTAGGTGCATAAAAAACGGTATTGTGTTACTCGCGAACATTATCATTCAAACTATTTGTCTTTTGAGCTTCAAAGCGACGGAACTTAAGCCTTAAGGGACAAAAAGAGCTGTCGTTGAATACTGAACATGACATTTGTCTATGCTGTATCTATATAAATATTTTTATATGCCAGTGACCATTTGTACAATTCATGTT
>NC_087200.1:210550300-210610300 GCF_015104395.2 Macrobrachium nipponense
ACCATCTGATGTTCATGGACGACATCAAGCTGTATGGTAAGAGCATCAATGAAAAATAGATACCCTAATCCAGACTGTAAGGATTGTATCTGGGGACATCAGGATGGAGTTTGGAATAGAAAAATGCGCCTTAGTAACATACATACAGGCAAAGTAACGAGAACTGAAGGGATAAAGCTACCAGATGGGAGCAACATCAAACACATAGATGAGACAGGATACAAATACCTGGGAATAATGGAAGGAGGGGATATAAAACACCAAGAGATGAAGGACACGATCAGGAAAGAATATATGCAGAGACTCAAGGCGATACTCAAGTCAAAAACTCAACGCCAGAAATATGATAAAAGCCATAAACACATGGGCAGTGCCAGTAATCAGATACAGCGCAGGAAATAGTGGAATGGACGAAGGCAGAACTCCGCAGCATAGATCAGAAAACCAGGAAACATATGACAATACACAAAGCACTACACCCAAGAGCAAATACGGACAGACTATACATAACACGAAAGGAAGGAGGGAGAGGACTACTAAGTATAGAGGACTGCGTCAACACCTTAAGAACAGAGCACAGGGGCAATATCTGAAAACCAATGAAGACGAGTGGGTAAAGAGTGCATGGGAAGAAGGACTAATAAAAGTAGACGAAGACCCAGAAATATACAATGTCAGGAGAATGACAAGCAGAACAGAGGACTGGCACAATAAACAATGCACGGACAATACATGAGACAGACTAAAGAACTAGCCAGCGATGACACGTGGCAATGGCTACAGAGGGGAGAGCTAAAGAAGGGAAACTTAAGGAATGATAACAGCGGCACAAGATCAGGCCCTAAGAACCAGATATGTTCAAAGAACGATAGACGGAAATAACATCTCTCCCATATGTAGGAAGTCCAATACGAAAAATGAAACCATAAACCACATAGCAAGCGAATGCCCGGCACTTGCACAGAACCAGTACAAAAAGAGGCATGATTCATGTAGCAATAAAAGCCCTCCACTGGAGCCTGTGCAAGAAACATCAGATACCTTTGCAGTAATAAGTTCCGGCTACGAGCACCAACCTGAGGGCAAAAGTTGATAGAAAAACGATCACCGCAAAAGATCCTCTGAGGACTATGTATTCAGGACGGATAGGGTGATACGTGCAAACAGACCAGACGTGACGTTGATTGACAAAGTCAAGAAAAAAGTATCACTCATTGATGTCGCAATACCATGGGACACCAGAGTTGAAGAGAAAGAGAGGGAAAAAATGGATAAGTATCAAGATCTGAAAATAGAAATAAGAAGGATATGGGATATGCCAGTGGAAATCGTACCCATAATCATAGGAGCACTAGGCACGATACCAAGATCCCTGAAAAGGAATCTAGAAAAACTAGAGGCTGAAGTAGATCCGGGCCTCATGCAGAAGAGCGTGATCCAAGAAAACAGCACACATAGTAAGAAAAGTGATGGACTCCTAAGGAGGCAAGGATGCAACCCGGAACCCCACACTAAATAAAATTACCACCCAGTCGAATTGGAGGACTGTGATAGAGGCAACAAAAAAAAAAAAAAAAAAAAAAAATTATAATACGTAATCCATTATTAATGTGTTCCTACTACTTGATTGGTGGATTGGAATTCCTAAATTTGTTATCAGAATTTCATGACCAATCGCCCGTGCGCGTGATGTGTATGTGTGTAGAAACAGGAAGGTATTTATGTGTATGAGAGAGAGAGAGAGAGAGAGAGACTAAACAACAAATAGACGATATGTGTACGTTTGTATGTGTGTGTGTATGAGAGAGAGAGAGAGAGAGAGAGAGAGAGAGAGAGAGAGAGAGAGATGCAATTCCAGAAGGAAATATAACCTCAACAGGTTACTGAATTTTTGTCTTTTGCTTAGCTGAAAAGTGGAGAGCTGTTGACAAGTAGTATCACTCTCAATACAGCTTGGAAATCGAGAGGGTAAAATAATATGCTGTTCGAGAGAACATATGGCACATGTAGCGGATTATAAACATGATAGTTTAGCACGATTCCATCATGTTATCTTTATGGTATGAAAATTCTTGTTTTATTTTCTCGAAATTCTGTAGCTTTTACAATTACAACCGTTTTTCGATTATTTTTCTTAATATTATTTTAGGTTTCACTTAGAATAAACCTAGAAAATTAACATTGATGATTATATGAGCCAATATTTTTTAAGAGAAAGGCCAAAGAGTCTGGAAGTTGAATAGCCTGTTTACCCTAGAAAAGAAACACAGGATTAATATCTATCCTGAATATTTTATAGACTCTGCTGCCACTCTTCATTATATATAAATAAAATCCAGTCAAGCTATTATGTTCCATTTTCATATGTAAAACGAGCAAAATAAACAGAGTGAAAAAGACCTGCTTCCAGAATTTCGGCATTTTAATTTTAAACAAGCTTATAGATAAACACGTCCACTCTCCCGTGAATAATGGTTTACAGTTTATTTTATTTCAAGCAACATTTATATTTCGTCCCAGTGTTTGTATAAAATCCCTGTTTTGTGTACGTTCTCCTCTTTTTGAAATCCAGACTTCCATAATACTCTTCCATGCCATTGTCCCTCGTTCCTGGAAAAATCCTTTTCCGCAAAAGGAAAGCATATCTATCTCGACATCAACGCTTTCCTTTAGCTCTTCATATGACATGCATCTGATCTGGCCTCCTCGGAATGGCTGGGAAATGTTTCAAGTCGTCTCCTATTTCGGTGGGCGTCTTTTCCATCGTCCTACCGAGTTCTCTTTCGTTGCAGAACATCTTGGAATTTATGTCAGTTTAAACTCCGTTTCGTTCCACCAGTTAGGTGTTCAATTATTGTCTGTATCTTGATTTTTGTCTGAGTTTTAGAATATACAGCAAAATAACTTATAATATTCTGACCAGACATTTTAAATTAATTATCTTCTATTTAATCGTCGATTGAATAACTAGAAATACATCAAAGACACTGCTTAGATTCTTAAATGCTCAGGCCTAACCAAAAGGATATGGAGTTTTATCTCCTAAAAGCCATAGAAGCAATTCCGTTAAATCACTTTACTGGTCTGTCTTCTGAGGATAGCATTGTGAGTTTTCTCTGTATATGTTTTGATTCAATTTAAATTAAAATTATCTACTTTCGGATAGGGGAAAAAAATATAGATGGGGGTTGGGGGGGGGGGGGAATTCATTGGAATACTTTCTATCTCAAAGTATTATTCTGGAAAAAGTAGGCTTAGGAAAATTGTAGAAGTTTATGTAAATGGTTGAGAAATATTTTTGGCTCTCTCTCTCTCTCTCTCTCTCTCTCTCTCTCTCTCTCTCTCTCTCTCTTCGTCAACATTCAAGGATCAGATACGAAGATCACGTTGTTTAACCTTTAATTTTACAATCCAATGCAATGCTGAATTATCCTTCATTCAGTATTGCACCTAAAGTAACACAATCGGGCAGAAAATTTCTTAAGCTTTGTGACACATTTCCAACATAAAGACCTGGAGAAGAGTTCGTATCAGTTCCCCGTTTCACATTTATTAGGGATCTTTCCTAGAAACAGAGGAGGTCGATTTATCTGTCCTGGTTTCTTCGAGGTTTGATAATTAACCGCAGCCAGGTTGGTGGGTAATTAATAGGGTTTCATTACCCATCTTTGCCCTGAAATGACCAACTATTTCCAGAGGCTTTAAATTCTCTTGTTTCTCTGATGAATGTGGAATCTTTATTTTCCCTCACTATTTCCTCATTATACTACGAAATGTATAACTGACTGAAAATGAATGACTTAAAATATAACAATATAGACACTTGAGAGTTATCCTCATGTATAATTAACTAAAACAATAGCACTTATAACGATTATATTCTCAAAAATTATCATCTACAGAATAACCTTCCAGTAAATTAAAAAAACAATAATTTGTGTATTTTGTACTTGGCTTCACGAAGAAAATTCCTTTCACTGACAATGGCAAAGTCAATGAGCTAAACTGCTTGTTCCACTTGTTAAGGAACTTGCTTTTTTAATAGCGAATATTTCCTAGCTTTTTCTTTTGATTTGTATTTTCTCGATATTGCCAGCAGTACTCCGAGTGTGGAAGATTTTTCATTATGAGTTTGATTATTATTATTATTATTATTATTATTATTATTATTATTATTATTATTATTATTATTATTATTATTATTATTATTACAGAACTGACACAATGATTATGAAATTTATACCCTTAATTTCCAGTATTTATCGGGCAACCAAATTTAAACCCAGAATTGACACCAGAACTAGAATATCCAGCATTTATAGAATTCATGAGTGTTTTGGTGGAATATGCTGAGCAAATCCTAGTCATCCCTTGAATTATATAAAAATAGATTGAAAGCTCTTGGAATTTATGACTAGAATTTATTATTAGAATTTACAATCTGCGCTGCTTCTGTTGGAGTGGATTCCGTCACTTTATTCATTTGTGAATGCCTTTCTGTAGTTTAGAAGTGTATGGTTAGTGGTACATAAGGTATTCTTAGTAAGGCGAGAAATGTTTTCAGTTGTAGTTTAATAAGTAGATAACAGTTGTTGATGATATATATATATATATATATAATATATATATATATATATATATATATATATAATCTATATATATATATATGTGTGTGTGTGCATATATAATATATATATATACAGAGAGAGAGAGAGAGAGAGAGAGAGAGAGAGAGAGAGAGAGAGAGAGAGAGAGAGAGAGAGAGAGAGAGAATTTTAAATTCTAAAAAGATACCATCACATTAAATTTAAATAAATATGTAACACAATAATTGTAAGAGAAAAATGTCTGAGAATTATTGTATAGTATTTGTTGATATTTTAACCGTCAATATTACTAGAAATAATATGTAACATAAGCAATTCTGTAAATAAGTACAATAAGAGTGGTCATACTTTTTATTAAAATGAAAACAAAGATCAGTATAAGTTTTCTGAAGTTGATCAGTGTCATAGATCGTGATACGATCACTAAACTACCATTCAGTCTCCGTTCTTTGTTGCAATATTTTCCACTTTCCCAGAAATAAAGTTTTCATGAATTTATACAAACAAATGAAAACTTCTGTTCCTTTTAATCACACGGATTTAATTTAAAAAACCACGAAGAATTTCAGATTTCACACTTCGATCCAAAAGGCTGTTCTAATATAGTATAACATTTTACCAGAATCCGATGAAACGCTTCAATTATGGAGCAGCAGTGGCAGACAAACACAGATGTCATACAAAACTAAAAATGATCATCTGGGGAATATATGTGTCCGTGTGTGGGCTTAAAATTCCAGTGGTAACATTTATTATTTCCATTCCAATTCCAGAAATATATATTCCACGTCGCCAGAGGTTCTGTCATGAATACTAGATGGGGTTGTCTGGGGTTCGCAGAAGTCGAGAATCAGTAGCTGACACTAGAGGGGTCAAGGGATTTCAAGGGCTGGTGGTAGGGGGTGGCGGGAGACCACGTGTGTTAGGAGGGGGGAGGCTAATACAATACAAGATCTGTGAGTCTGATTAACTGAGGGAATAAAGGTTAGAATAAATTATTTATTCAATAACGACTGAAAAATAGTTTGCGATGTATTCAATAATTTAATAAACTAAATACAGAAAATGAGAAATATTTAGATTTTTCATTAGGTGCAAGTTATAATACTGTGTCTGTGTCTCTGTCTATGTGCAGACTTCCATGATTATATGATTTGCCTCTATTATTATTATTATTATTATTAAAAATTCCTCATAGTAGCACGAGTCTTCAAATGGAGAAACAAATCCACAGTTATGTAAATGTACATATATTTAAGTTTAAAACAGAAAAGATAGCTTTCGGGAATCTGTACGGTTCCCCTTATCAATCACAGATTGATAAGGGGAACCGTACAGATTCCCGAAAGCTATCTTTTCTGTTTTAAACTTAAATATATGTACATTTACATAACTGGTGGATTTGTTTCTCCATTATTATTATTATTATTATTAATTTTATTATTTCATTATTATTATTATTAGTTATTTTGATTATTATTATTATTTTATTATTATTATTATTCTTTATTATTGATATACTGGTGGTATTTATAGTGTGGGGTTCCGGGTTGCATCCTGCCTCCTTAGGAAGTCCATCACTTTTCTTACTATGTGTGCCGTTTCTAGGATCACACTCTTCTGCATGAGACCGGAGCTACAGCCTCTAGTTTTTCTAGATTCCTTTTCAGGGACTTGGGATCGTGCCATGCTCCTATGATTATGGGTACATTTCCATTGGCATCCCATATCCTTCTTATTTCTATTTTCAGATCTTATACTTATCATTTTTTCCCTCTCTTTCTCTTCAACTCTGGTCCCATGGTATTGCACATCAATGATTGATACTTTTCTTCTTGACTCAGTCAACTACGTCTGGTCTATTTGCACGTATCACCCTATCCGTTCTGATACCATAGTCCCAGAGGATTTTGCCTGACGTTTTCTATCACTCCCTAGGTTGGTGCTCGTACCACTTACTGCAAGGTTGATGTTTTTATAATATACTGGTGCATTATGCCGCTTTATTAAAATACACAGAAATATTTTTCATTCATGCTCAACATAAATCAGTATTTCCACATAATCCAAGTACTGTTGATTTTGTTAATTCATTTTTAAAATTAATGTCTTATATTCAAAATACTTGTGATACGAAGCAGATAACTGAAAAGGGACCTAATGATGAAATCTACTGTTTTAATTTGTATAATGGTAAAATTCATTTAAAAAAATGTCATTTTCAGAATAGGATGAGCAATGACTAAGCTGAACACGATTAAACTTATTATTCTCATTTTTATTTTATTTTGGTTTATTTTTGTTTTTGCAAAAGCTTAACATAGTAGCTTTTTTAATCTGACAAAGAGACGCAATTTCACTGATTGCTATTCATCAACAAAAACTCTGTCAGACAGGAAAATGAGGCTTTCCATTCCAACGATATTGAAAATATTGTCTGTTGAAAATAATTCTTGATGCAATATATAACAAAATATCAATAATTAATCCAGTCACCTGGAATACAATGATATAGGATGGTGGTTTGATTCATATTCTTGGTTACCATCTGGCATCTTACTATTATGGCATATATATTATATATATATATATAATTATATTATATATATATATATATATATATATATATATATATATACTAATATATATATATATATATATATATAATATATATTATATATATATATATACATACACATATATATGCGAATACCACAGGAAAATTATAGTCAGAAATCCAAGCGCTTTCGTCTTTACTATGACATTGTCAAGGAACGAATGAAATTCAGTTGTAAAGAAGTTATCAGGTAAACAACAAGATCAAGAATACCAAATGGTTAAAACTATTTATGATATTGCCTTGAAACTTAAATACCCCAGGACTTTTGTAGATGTGCATCGAAAAGAGCTAGAAAAAACACTTTATTAACTAATCACAAAATTTAATTTAGTAAGTATAACATTCTAATTACTCTATGATGAAAGGAGTTTAGATATTTCTAGAATTTTAAAGCTTTTTAAAACAAATGTTGTTTTCAGTAATATTAATGTCAAGAGATTAGTAATAAAAAATTATCCTAAAGATCTTCCAGGCTGCATATATGAAATTCCTTGCAAAAAGAGTGATAAAGTCTAGTACGGACAAACCAGTAAATCTCTTTCACAACGTCTCAAACCGAACCAATATTTTGTGAGAATTGGGCAAATATCGAATGCATTATCCGTACATATGAGAGATTTAGATCATCCTAATAACTTGAGTCAAGCAAGAGCCTTAAACCCAAGTAATGACACAATTAAAAGGAATATCATTCAATCTTGTTTCATCAAGTCAAATAATGGAAATGTTTATTTAAACTTGATGCCTTCATAATGAAAAAAATTTGTATTGCATATAAGCAACAAAATTAATATATTCAGTTTTTACATGTTTTGGACTATACAATACTTGTAGTTTCTGTTAGGGTTAAATCTATTTTTAGGTTTGTGACCGTGTGGTATCCGATAATCCTGGATTATCTCTTAAATTTCTACCCTTTTGATAATTAGGCATCTGGTATTCTTGATCTTGTATTTTACCTGATAACTTTCTTTCCAACTGTATTTCATTCGTTCCTTGACAATGTCTTAGTAAAGACGAAAGCGCTGTGGTATTCGTCTATTTAATGAAGTCACGTGCATTTACTGTGATTTTTAAGCGCATATATATATATATATATATATATATATATATATATATATATATATATATATATATATATATATATATATATATATATATATATATATATATATATATATGTATATATATATATATATATATATATATATATATATATATATATATATATATATATATATATAATATAGATATATATATATATATATATATATATTACGCAAACAAGACTTTTTCAAGAATTTTTTTTTTTGAAGAATACAAGAAAAATGTCATATGAAGTATGTTCATCATCCCTAATGAACGCAGTTGGAGGAATTTAACATTTGAAAGTTCTAACAAAAAGAAAACATTTGTTTCCATTTTCATTAAAGCATAAACTCCAAGTTTTTTCTTATTTTAGTGATTTCGTAGTCATTTTATTTTGGCAAATATTCAAGCGGTTAACCACCGTACTGTTTTAACGGAGAGAGAGAGAGAGAGAGAGAGAGAGAGAGAGAGAGAGAGAGAGAGAGAGAGAGAGAGGTATAAAATTTAACATTTTCGTACTTCAACTGGAAATGATCTCTCTCTCTCTCTCTCTCTCTCTCTCTCTCTCTCTCTTTCTGCTTCTTCTTCTTCTCACCCGTCTTTATGGACCATGAGTAGCGGAATGAAGTCGTCCCTATGAACAAAAACCTCTTTGTCTTAGGTCAGAGAAGCCATTCTCCCCACCAACTCTGAGACCTGAGTTTTTTTTTTTTTTTTTTTTTTTTTTTACGTAAGCCTTGAGGACTCAAGAACTATAGTGTTTTAGTGTTTTAATTGTAATTCTTTAATATCTTAATTAGCGAATTCACTACTACTTTATATAAGACAGATAGTCTCGTCAATAATTCCCTTATTATTCCAAACCTTCCGATGAAAAATCTGTCTGAAAAAAATTATTAGTTAGAAATGTTAAGAAGACAATGTGACTATTATAATTAATACAGTTGGCCAATGTGACCACAGAGAGAGAGAGAGAAGAGAGAGAGAGAGAGAGAGAGAGAGATTATCAGATTTCCACTCCTTTTGTTCTCGATATTTTCTGTGGTTAGAAAAATAAAATTCGAAATGTTTCTTTGGAGGTCGTAAGAGCTGGTGGGGATGTCCTTTGTGTCTCAAAGGAAACGCAAATGAAGAGGGCCTAAATGGGCTGTGCAGTCCTGCTCGCTCCTAAAGAACCCTCTGTGTGCTTGTTTTTGCTTCCTCCCAAAGCATCGTCTGCATTTGTACATCTTAATCAAAGGGTTAGAACGTTTGAAGCCACTTTGTTGATTAGGAGAAAAAGCATAGTGTTTAGTTGGTTATTTGTGTCTCGGAGTAAGGATATGAAAGAGGAGAATGCAGACATCAGAGCTTTGTATGATTATAAAATCTTAGTAATTTATTTGAGATTTTAAAACAAAAAAATGCATGTATTGTACATTTTTTTTCTTGCTATTTTCCATTTTAATTTTGTATAGTCATTTACTGTATATCTCCATGATATGTTCACATCAAATGGTATTCTAATTAAATCATTATAACTACTTTCACCATCAAAGTTTAACGGTTTCTTTGTGTATGACGCATAAATCAAAAAGTATATTATCTTCCATTCTTACATTTCTACTAATGTATCCAATCACTTAGTATTACTGTGAATATCTTTTTTGAACAACTGAATAATTTGAAAGGCTCATCATGTTTGGGTCCTATTCTCTCTTGTCTGCTATTGTCTGTGGTCTGTTTTGCCAATGATTTGGATTTAAATGGGATTGTGGTCTATAATCGCTCTTTCATGTTTCATATTAATTTGTGTATTCTATAGAACCGCAGATTCTACAGTATTCCGTGTTCCGTTCATTGTTCGTCATGTAAAAAGCTACCTAACACAGCAAGAAATTCTCTCTCTCTCTCTCTCTCTCTCTCTCTCTCTCTCTCTCTCTCTCTCTCTCTCTCTCTCTCAATTCAGTTAACACAGCTTCAGTACATGTAAATTTTTATCAGGAAACATTTGAATTAACTTTATAAATCTCGTTGGAATTTAATTATCCCTTTAAACCCTCAGCCCTGAACAGGTACTTAGATATTATGTATTGTATATCTAACTTTTGATATCATTTTCCCTTATAACTGGAATTTCCCTTATGGCAGGTGTACGGAATATCGTGTATAAAATATTTCCCTTTTTTATCCAGTAGCCCCACTATAAATGATCATCGTCTGGAATATGAAATTCCAAGTGAGGGGTGGGCAGCTCCTTCCAGCCTGTTTATGGCTGTTGCAAACTGGATTCTTCCTCGAGGCTGGGAAACTCCAGCTTATTCCATATTTATAGAATTTTCTACTACGTCCTGGAAACTGCGTAATATTACTGTTAGATATTTTCTTTGTTCATGGTTAGGTATGGTACTTTCGCAGTTATTTGGGGGGTGGGCAGAGCAGAGAGAGAGAGAGAGAGAGAGAGAGAGAGAGAGAGAGAGAGAGTACATTTCATTTCATATACTTTAGATATATATCGGAGCCTTTGGAAAATCAAGGGAAAGAGAGAGAGAGAGAGAGAGAGACTCTAATAAATAGAATCAATTGAATAAACTTACTATATATGGGAACCTTTTGAGAATCAAATGAATATATTTCATCTAATATGCTTGCTTTTTCGCTGCCCTTTGACAAGCAAATGAGAGAGAGAGAGGGAGCCAGAGGAGAGAGAGAGATGTATTTCATATCTGAGTAATAAGGATTTCCTCGTCTAGGGCCAACCATTTGCGATTCTGTAAATTTACATTTCTACGATGTCTATATATAGACTTCTCTTTCTCACGCCTCCTAACCGAGCTACAACCCGCATCAGTCGAATAACAAGCAGTTACTTAATTCACTTCTCTACTCAACAGAAACATGCATGTTTATCTAGGGAAGCCAAACACATCCTTTTATTTAAGCAATTATTTTTTTGGATCGATCGATATTTATTCAGAAAAGATATCCTCCGACTAGGATGGGATTCGAACCCACGTAGGGAGACCGTAATGGATTAGCAGTCCAACGCCTTAACCATACGGCCACCTCGTCTTCGAGAGTTGGGGAGAGATATCAAAAGATGTGAGAGATAAGATAAGGAAATAAGGACATGTTGAAGGATTATTTAGACGTCCGTTGTGGGTGAGCACCAGATTAATTTGTGAACAATAAAATTTTCATAAATCGTTCATAAATCAGTCCTGATGAATTAGGCAGACATGAAGGAAATTCTCTCTCTGTAGAACAGTATATAAAAAAGATTAAGCGAAATGAGCAGCCTTTTGACATTCACAAATGGAGGAAATACTGAACAATGAAAATTATAGTGTCTCCTAAATTTACATTTTATAACTTCAGAGTTCAAGCGAACATGCAATACATTACTGCCCTAATTCAATTCTTGTGTTTTAATTATTTTCTAGCACTTTTTTTTTATTAGTTATTAATTTTGTCATTATTTTTATCGTTTTTTAATAACTTGTCCCTTATTTTGGTATTTCTCGTTGATTTCTGTTACTCCCTTCTAATGAACATCATATTCTTTGGCCCTGTGGTGGGCTTGTTCCATATGAATAGGGATCATCTTCTGAATAATAATAACAATAATAATAATAACAGATGTCGTTAGGTACCAAGCCAGGAGCCATCAGGAACCATAAATTTTGACCGCAACGCCGAACTCGAAAAGCGCCCCATCTCAGGCGAATGACTTGCATAGCAAAGGAGGCTGGTCCCTATATGAAAAGTTCCCAAAATGGTAATAAAAATTGGGGAGGCAAAAGAAATAGGAATTCTTCTTTCCTTGGCGCTCTTCCCCTTGAGTGATTTCGAAGGAATAATCATCCTTCTGTCTCAGGCGATGCAACAGGTAGAATTTAAGAACCACTAATATATTTTATACCTTGATTTTATATTTTTGCTTCTGTATGTCGGGTAGATTTTGAATTTGTTTCCGAATTTTAGATTGCTTGAGTAACCTAGTCATCATATATATATATGTATGTATATGTATGTATATGTATATATATATATATATATATATATATATATATATATATATATATATATGTATAATATATATATAATATATATATATATATAATATATATATATATATATATATATATATATATATATATATAGATATATATATGTATGTATGTATATTATCATTTTTAAAATCATTACGTCAATATTTTACTTGACAAATCCTCGCCAACAAATACTCTTGCTTTTAACTCTTACCAGCCATTTCAACTTAAGAACCAAAACCATTTTGTCTAGTTAAACATAAAAATATATCCCTAGATATTGCATGTTTTATGCATGTCCCACGATATCTTTTCCCGGGATGCTGGGGTTCGTTTGATATGCAAACTCTGGGACGGTATTATGCCTTTACAGATACAAATTGCAGTTCATTTGAGGTTCTGCACCCTTTACGGATATCTATTTGTTTGTTTGTTTGGGTGAATAGCCAGTGGATTACATTGATATATTTGCGTTCATCAAGTTCTTAAACATGTTAGAAATATTTCAAGGAAGATTCATTGAGGAACATATTAATATTTTTGACAGCGAGGGGAAAAGAAATATGAAATGGAGAAATAAAAAATAAGAAATTTATTTATTATTCAATATTCAACTATTAGTTTCCTATTTTCTAACGTTAAATAATATTGTTCATACATTCTGTTTCCAGCCATTCTGTCGAAGACCTATATTCCTTATGATACTTTAAATTCAGTCCACTCTTCTTCATACCCTGAAATCATACATTATAATTATTTCTATTATTCTCTGAGTTTAAAATCTCTTAGTTTTACTTTCTTCAAGTAGAATAACATTACTCTTAGAATTAACTAGCACAACCAACTACTTTTAACATCCCATCATATTGATTGTCGTTGTTTATTTTTGTAAAGCGTAATCGTTCATTTTGTTGAGCCAGAGACACTAGTACTAGTTACGCAGTAACTATTAATAGTTTTCTTGTATAAGTTGCTATTCTATGCTATATCTGATTCTGAATCACAATATTTCTTTTCTTCTTAAATGTCGTATCTCTACATTTTTGGCGACATTGTTTTGAGTATTTCGGAGTCGTTATTAAATCTTTTTTATCTTCTCAATCTTGGTTCTATTAATCTATATTTACAATTGTTCCTATATGTCTATGCTTTCCATAATGTATTCACAATTCTGTACTATATACACTATCGTAATGTATACCAAAACTCACTTAATATCAGTTTCTTCCTTCAATATGTGTCGAAAAGTGATTTATATAGAAGTTTCTCCGATCTGCTAATAGCATAGTTATGTACAATGTGTAAAGTACCCTTATTTAACTATTGTTAAATATATAGTTCCCTCTTTGTGTACTGAAGCACTCTTCTAAGATTGCATACTCGGCTATTCCTGTTCCATGTCTACCTATTCTCTCTCTCTCTCTCTCTCTCTCTCTCTCTCTCTCTCTCTCTCTCTTGTAAAACAATTGCTAGAAGTTTAAGTCTTTCCTTTGCCTGCTGTATTACACCTTTGATTTCTTTCTTTCGAATGTTACCCACCTCTCTCTCTCTCTCTCTCTCTCTCTCTCTCTCTCTCTCTCTCTCTCTCTCTCTCTCTCTCTCTCCTCCAGCCCTCCGTCAAGTCTTCCCCAGAGGCAAAAGTGTTCAAACGTTCTCGAGACCTGAGGGAGGAGGAGAGAGAGAGAGAGAAGAGAGACGAGAGAGAGAGAGAGAGAGAGAGAGAGAGAGAGAGAGAGAGAGAAAGAAACCAATAGCAGTGTCTTATGTTATTACATTCCAGGTCTTTTTCGCTTCCATGGTCATTTAAGCCCCAAATTGTCCCTGAGATTTCTTTCTCGCTTTCTCTTGCTTTAGGGACGGTTTCTTTGCTGGAAGAACTTTGCTTTTAATTTTATTTTATTACTGAAGGACTAGATAGTAGGAGTATGTATTTAGTTTTATACTGTATAATGTTGTAACTTGAACAGAAAATTTTTTTTGGACTATATTGTTACTTGTTAAGGCAAAATTTCTGGAAAAAAATTATTTATGTAAACCAATCTTAAGTCATTAGAAAAATGAACTATACTCGGGAAAGGATATTATTATTACTCAGATGATGAACCATTGGGCCATTGGCTTAGAAATTCAAGCTTCCAAAGAGTATGGTGTTCATACAGTAACAGAAGGTAACAGGAAATATAGAAAGAAGAGGTCACTTATTAGATTAGAAAAAATGAACTTACAAATAAATAAATAGGTAGAATGAGAGTGATTAAAATGCGAGGCGAATTCCTCTATGGTAGTAATACAATACATCTTCTAAAAGATCTTAGAGGTAAATCAGCATCCTTTTAAAAAGAAGGAATAAAAATCTTCTCTCAGAACAACTGGGAATAATTGAGCTTAGCTTTGAAAGCCATTCGGTTTGCCTTTGAATCAGGTGACATCTGTCATTCCTGGATCGTAATTCTTTATTTAGAATAACATTTCAACTCTACTACGAAGGAATTCTTGATAAAGATCACGATATTCTTTTCTGCCAGAGGCCATGACATTTATGCATTTAACACCTTCAGTAATGGCACGCTATTTAAAGATTTTGCAAGATGAAATATTCGGTTAGATGATAGGAGGTTAGAATGGTACTTATTCTCGTTTATTTCTGGAAAATCTGAAGGATTATTTGTTTCTTTTTCCTTAGTTTAGATGACAGCAAACCTTTCAGTCTCAGGGCCCTATACAATGCAAGCAAAATATATCTATATATATATATATTATTTACATATATATATATATGTATATATATATATATATGATTATTATATATATAATATATATATATATATATATATATATATAATAGATATATAAATATTATATATATATATAGATATATATATATATATATAAATATGTATATATATATATATATATATATATATATATATATATATATATATATATATATATAGAATATATATATATATATATATATATATATATATATATATATATATATATTGTTACGAAGTGCGAAGTGCCAAGTATCTGGTTACCATTCATCAATTATTACTACACCAAAATCCAGACACCTGAACCCTCATAACAAGTATTAAACGACTGAATACTCTAAAGGCAATAGTGATCCCTTAACACTTACCAGTATTGCAGAAAATCAGACTAAGTTCATCAAAACAGGTGTGAGGTAATCTTGTAAGTAATTAAATTAATCAAAGGGCATCCCTCCATCAACAACTTCCAAAGTCTAAGTATTTCCCTGATTTCAGAAGTCTAAGTACTTTGCTGGTTCTAAGTCACTTCTAGTAAATTGAAGGAAAGCAAATCAATTACCACTCTATGATTCTACCTATCATCAATATAATCAAATGCAAATATACTGGTATAAAAATAAAAACACATAAAAATTTTAAATAAAAAAAATTTATTATCAAATTCAAAATTTATAAGTGAAATTCACAATATCAAGGAAAATTACTGTTACTTGAAAACAAAGTAAAGTTTAATTAATTCTTGAATCAAATTAAGTTAAAATTAAATCAAAACTTAATTTAACTTCACAAAATTCAAGAAAATTAATTCAATTGAAATTCAAAAGTGTTAGGCAATAATTGAAAATTTGAAATTAATTCACAAGTGCTAAACAATAATAAAACTTGAACAGAATTCTAAGTAAATGCAAATTAATTCACAAATGTTAAATTTAATTAAATGTGCAATGAATAAGCAATGAAAATAACTAACTCAATTAAATTGTGACTGCAAATGAAAATATAAAATAAAAAGAGACACTTTAATAAGAAAATGAAATAGTGCACAATGGAACAAACACAAAACACAAAAAATACGCAATGTGTAAAAGTGTAAATCTTTTTCACTCAAAACATTATAACCATCAGTTTTTACCTAACCTTAGTAATCACCTGTTATTAGTTATTAGTTAAACACAGTTCTTATCCGTTAATAGTTATTAGTTAGCCACTGTTCCTAACAATTATTAGTTATTAGTTAACAACTGTTCCTAACAATTATTAGTTATTAGTTGCAACAAATAAATATATAACACACTTTACCTTTTTGGTATACCAACTTCTTTCTTTCTTTGCTGCAGGCTTGATTCACACTTTCACAAAACCCAGGCGTCGTTACGAAACAATGTTTGTTCAGATTCCACAAAAATAAAAAAACTAAATAACAATAAACAAACTCTAAGAAATATCAAATATGAACTTCTAAGTTACGAGTGAACAATTTATGTTACGTTAATATAAGATCAAAAGTGCTATGCGATGGAGAGAGAGAGAGAGAGAGAGAGAGAGAGAGCGAGAGCGAGATGTTAATGCCTCGAGGTTCTAAGATATAATGAAATCTTCTTCCCTTGTGAAAACTGGACTGAGGAGATGACACATAACGAGACAAAAATTCTTCTAGAAGCTTCAGAAATCTGACGCAACTTCACATAAAAAATGTGCAATCCCCACATGGCTTTGATCAAAGACATACGAGTACAAGACGATTCTGCTCAACAGATATGTACCTGATCGAAACGGAGATTGAGCGATAATTAAGATTGACATGTGTTGATAACATCGCGAAGACTCGATTCGATCGCTTATCAAATGCTTTGACAGATTTAGGAAAGCAAACGGATCTCGTAGACCCTCTAATCTTACAGTGTTGACATAAAAGGGAAAACACTCGCAGTTTCGAACGGATAAAAAAAATCTCTCTCTTTTTACATTCTACGTTATATATATATTCTTTTATAATTTGTAATGCGAAATCTGAACACAGATTTAAAACATCCTATTTTAAGCTATCTAGGAATCTGAAAAAATGTTACACAATTCTACATAACATTTCAAAGAGAGGAAACATGATTTTGAAAGTATATATACTATATATATATATACATATATATATATATATATATATATATATATATATATATATATATATATATATATATGTATATATATATAGTAGATATATATATATATATATATATAATATAGATATATATATATATATATATATATATATATATATATATATATATATATATATATATATTATATTTATATATATATATATATATATATATATATATATATATATATATATATATATATATATATATATATATATATATATATATATATATATATATATATATATATATATATATATATATATATATATATATATTATATATATATATATGGGGATACAATCCACAATGAAGTAAAATCCTCTTTGTAGTTTAAAATATATATTTCTTGTACAGGATTAAAGCTTTCGACCATCAGCTGTGGTCTTGTTCACTAAAACTATATATTTTAAACTACAAGAAGGATTTTACTTCATTGTGGATTGTATCCCAATTTACTTAGAGGTACGACATAGTACCCGGCTTCTGCATATGTATATATATATATAGATATATATATATATATATATATATATATATATATATATATATATATATATATATATATATATATATATATATATATATATATAAATGCCTGGCGGAACAAGTGTTACCCAAATCATTGCTACCACGCCGCATAAGAAGATACGATCAACATCCTTTTAACGAATTTTTTTCAATGATGTTAAAACGTCACGTTGCTGCCGCGAAAATGGAGGAAAAAGAGAAATTTAAAGAATAATGGCCCAGCAGGTGCTTGGATACACTTCTTTCGACTTCCCAGGAGACTGTTACGGGTTTCGTGCAAGATACTCACTTTCTTTTGGGATTTTGTGGCGTAGCCTTTGGTGTTTTTGTATGGAATGATTCCTGATTTAGGTGACAATAGTTATCTTGACTTTGCTTTGACTTTTTCGTTGAATGATTCATAAAGAATTATGGCTTCATTTTTTATATTTTTTTGTTATTTGGATGATTCATAAAGAATTATGACTTCATTTTTTTCATTTTTTTTGTTATTTGGGGAACCATTGTTGATTCCTTTAAGCAATATTTTTCTTATTTATTTTCTCTTTTCACGTAAAAACAAATTTCTATATATTTGCTCATGTTATGTTCAGAGTTGTCATAAGTATGGATGTCAATTTCGCTTCGTATAAAAACAATTATTTTTATTTTTCGTTCAATTTTAAAAGAACACTTTGATAACTTCAAGTAAACCTTTTTTCATATTCATATAAATATCTATATATTGATTTGTGTGATGTTCATAGATGTTAGGTGCAGATATCAATATCGCTTCTCATAGAATGTAGACCCCACAGTCAAAAGCATAATATATTAGCACATGGGGTCAAAATTGTAAATATTCAGCACATTTTGTCATAACTAATTTGTTTCCTTTTGACCAAAGGATAAATGAAAAATATACATCAAGTAGGTTACCGTATCTATTACTTATATATCATTCATCTCAGTTTATTCTATAGTGCAAATTTGATGTTTATAGATATTATTAGCCTATTCACTGACGTTAATTCATATATAATTTATTTATGAATAACAGCGACAGAACGCCTTTGTTTAAAGCTTACTATTCCTTAAAATACATATACATGTATATATATATATATATATATATATATATATATATATATATATATATATATATATATATATATGTATGGTATGTATATATATATTGTATATGTATATATATATATATATATATATATATATATATATATATATATATATATATATATATATATATATATATATATATATATATATATATATATCTATATATATATATATATATATATATATATATATATATATATATATATATATATATATATATATATATGTATATATATTATATATGTGTATATATATATATATATGTGTGTATATATATATATATATATATATATATATATATATATATATATATATATATATATATATATATATATATATATATATATATATATATATATATATATATATATGTATAGTATATATATATAGTATATATATATATATATATATATATATATATATATATATATACGTATATGTGTGTGCTTGTGTTTGTGTTTGTGTGTGTATTTCCCATTTTACAGCTAATCTTCAAATAAACAATGCAGTTCTTTTAACGCATCAAACAAACGCCAGAAGTTTAAAAAAATCACAAAAACGTTTCTCTTTCCATCAAAAGTGAGTACGAACAGAGGCTGGGGACTGACAGATCAAATCCAAGTTACCTTTCGAAGTTCTCCTTCTGTAACTGCTCAGTCCTTCTGAAGATAAATCTTACCAGACATCTGAATCGTATTTTTTCTTTATTTTTTTTTACATTTAAATGTTGGAGTTGAATGAACACCATAATGTAATTGTTATAGTTTATTCTTCCTGATATTATTATTATCATTTTTATTATTATTATTATTTTTTTTTTTTTTGCTCTATCACAGTCCTCCAATTCGACTGGGTGGTATTTTATAGTGTGGGGTTCCGGGTTGCATCCTGCCTCCTTAGGAGTCCTCACTTTTCTTACTATGTGTGCCGTTTCTATGATCACACTCTTCTGCATGAGTCCTGGAGCTACTTCAGCCTCTAGTTTTCTAGATTCCTTTTCAGGGATCTTGGGATCGTGCCTAGTGCTCCTATGATTTATGGTACGATTTCCACTGGCATATCCCATATCCTTCTTATTTCTATTTTCAGATCTTGATACTTATCCATTTTTTCTCTCTTTCTCTTCAACTCTGGTGTCCCATGGTATTGCGACATCAATATTATTATTATTATTATTATTATTATTATTATTATTATTATTATTATTATTATTATTATTATTACTGGTTATGTTGAAAATGGTTGCGGCTTCAGCACTATTAATCTTGTAGAGAGTCTTCTCTATTTTTCTGATGACGGCTTTGTCGTTGTTGCTTAGACTAGCGAGCAAGGCACCAAAGGACATGGTAAAATTCGGTTGAGTAATTTGGGTTATTATTGCTTATACAATTCTCTCTCTCTCTCTCTCTCTCTCTCTCTCTCTCTCTCTCTCTCCAACGCGACGTTTCGTCCAGATCTACAGGACATTTCCCAGCGATGACCTCTGAGGGACTGAATTCACGTGGTTGTTGCTGTTGCTTAAGAGTAAGCTGGCTTTATGCTAGCACGGGCTCTTGCTTAAGAGCAGCCCATAGGTCATATTTTCAGTGGCGAGTCCTTCTCTTATCCTGTTGGTGCGGGCTCTCGAGTACGGTCTGGAGAACCTTTCCGGCAGGTTGAGTTTTCATTGGTTCCTGGGATGGTGACTCATACAGCGAGCGTTTTCGAGCATTACGGACCTTCTCTGGCGGGGAATATCACTGGGAGCCTCTTGATTTGCTTCTACCTGAGTGACGTCTCCCCTGGTATTATTCTCGTAATTATGTGCTTCACGCCCGGTGTTGTTTGTCTCAGTGCACTAGTACTTTCATTGGGAGAGAGGGGCGTGGTCCTTGTCACACACGTCAGTATCAGGAACGCTTCTTGAGTGGTGTTGAGGGGAGGCTTTTGTTCAAGAATAAACAGCGCTTCTAGGAGGTGCAGACGTCGTGGGTCAGGCGCTCGCCCGATAATTTTGACATTCCTGATGATGTGATCTCTTATGATGTTCGCTGGTGTACTGTAAGGGCGTGCTGCCTAATGGTTCCCTCCTGGGCGTGGCAGGAGATCCTTTTAGACAGGCGAATCGTCGTCATGCCGATGTGAATCCCACGGCATCCTTGGGGAGGGCATACTTATCGGTAGACGACGTTGGACTGCTTTAGGGGTCTCCTACTGGCGGGGAGGGGTTGCTCTTCATGCCCTGGGACGAACAACACCGGACGTGAAGCACATTATTACGAGAATAATACCAGGGGTGACGTCACTCAAGTAAAAGCCAATCAAGAGGTTCCCAGTGATATTCCCCGCCTGAAAAGGTCCGTAAGACTCGAAAACGCTCGCTGTATGAGTCACCTTCCCAGGAACCAATGAAAACTCAACCTGCTCCAGGGGTTCTCCAGACCGTACTCGAGAGCCTGTACGAACAGGATAAAAGAGGAAGGACTCGTCACTGGAATTCTACGGGCTGGTCTAGGAGCAAGAGCCCGTTCTGGCACAAGGCCAGCTTAATCTCAAACAACAACAACACAGGAATTCAGCCCTTCAGCAGTCATCGCTGGAAAATGTACTGTAGATCTGGACAAAACGTCGCGTTGGAGAGAGAGAGAGAGAGAGAGAGAGAGAGAGAGAGAGAGAGAGAGAGAGAATTGTATAAGCAATAATAAACCAAAATGACTCAACCGAATTTTACCAATTCAACTGGGTGGCGTTTGCTGCCAGTCTAAGCAACAACGAGAAAGTCGTCATCAGAAAAATAGAGAAGACCCTATACAAGATTAATAGTGCTGAAGCAGCAACTATTTTTAACAAAATTTGTGTACATGAGGGTCTCCTTCCGATATATTATTATTATTATTGTTATATTATTATTATTATTATTATTATTATTATTATTATTATTATTATTATTATTATTATGTCCATTTGAAAGAAGTAAATGAAGAGTTAATAGGAAATACGATAAAAGAGGTTAGTTGTTATAAAAGTGAAAATAAGTTAACAGAGTAAAAATTATATATATATATATATATATATATATATATATATATATATATATATATATATATATATATATATATATATATATATATCTATATATATATTACCTATATATATATAGCCTATCTATTATACTCATATATATATATATATCTATATATATATATATATATATATATATATATATATATATATATATATATATATATATATATATATATATATATATATATATATATATATATATATATATATATATATGGGTGTGTCCAAAATTTACAATTATATACAGAACATATCACAAATAAAGCCAGCCTAGTTTCCTTCCCTTTAATTCAAAACCTGGGCAAGAAGATAAGTAGCTTAACTCTTGTTGACTCAGGGCTGTTTGGTTTGTCAACAACCTCCAGCGTTAGTCTTGAGCACTGACATTAATTTCTAATTTCTCTGCTCACATTCACCCTCCAACTGCTCCAACCTAAATCCGAAGTATAAACATAAAGGTGTATATGTATATATATATATATAATATATATATATATATATATATATATATATATAATATATATATATATATATATATATATGTGCGTGTGTATGTGTGTGTGTGTGTGTATATATGTACATATATATATATGTATATATATACTATATATATTATATATATATCATATATATATATATATATATATATCGTATATATATATATATAATATATTATATATATATATATATAATATATACTATATATATATCATATATATACATATTCAATATACCAATAATCCGTGCTTGTTAACGCTTCGATTAAGCAAGGTAGAATATTCATGAATGACGATTGCTAACATTAATCTCATTTCTCTCTAATTGAAAATTAATTAACTAATTTGCAGGATCTCGTTGGTAAAAACGAGGACGTAATTGCTAAAATATAAGCTGCGATTAAATAGTTAATCTTGGCGTATGACTGTGATTATGGTAAATAAATCATTCCATTAGTGCTGGCGTAATTGTTTCAGTTTTAATATCAAATATTTTCTGAATTAAATAAAATTAATGATATTTTTTAACAACTTCTTTTAATATTTTTGCTTTTCCACTAAACATTTTCCAAATTAGATCAAATTTATGATTGGTCTACTAACCCCTTTTCGGGAGTAGAAATGAAGATACAACATTCAATTCACATAAATGGATATGTAAAACCCAACTCCGTAAATTTAGATTTAAATTCAGGGAAGTTCCTTCTTATATGACTGTGAGTAATTACAAATTCAGCAGCATGAAGGTATCATAATCCCAAATGAGTAATTAGCAGCAATACCATTCAAAGCCCTGTTATTAAAAGCAGACCATTCACCCCTTTAGCCTTTCATCATATTTTTTTACTTGGAAAGGAAAAGATTTATGTGATTTTCGATGGAGTCAAATAACTTTAGTAGAGGAAATTTTAAGAATTCTGTTACACTAACAACAGCGTAAAATTTGCTGTACATGTATGTTCTTAGGGGATTTATATTGACAAATCCATATATATATATATATATATATATCCTATATATATATATATATATATATATATATATATATATATATATATCATAAATTATGTATATATATAAATATATGTATATATATATTATATATATATATATACTATATAGTATATATATATATATATATTTTAGATATATATATATATATACTATATATATATTATATATATATATATATATATATATATATATATATATATTATATATATTAAACTTATATGATCATACATATATATATATTATATATATATATATATATATATATATATATATATATCACTACTATATATACAAATATTCTATATATCATATTATATTATATATATATATATCTATATATACTATATACATATATATATATATATATATATATATATATATATATATATAGATTATATATATATATATCATATATATATATATATATACATATATATATCCATATATATATATATATACTAATATCATATATATATATATATCTATATATATATATATATAATATCATATCATACTATATATATCTATATATATATATATATATATATATATATATATATAAGATACTATATATCTCATATATATTCTACTATATAGATATCTATATATATATCTATATATCTATATCATATCACTATACTATCTATATACTATATTCATAGTATAATATATAGCTATATGAACATTGTTCTCGGTTTCTGAATACATCTTCAAGAAAGAAGTTGCCAAACCTTGCTCCGACGAGAGCATCGATTCCAAGTTACGTCATCAAAATAGAGATAATTAAAAAAAACAAATATTATCCAGAAAAAAGTAATATACAAGGAAAATAACTTTATAAGATTTCTAATATGAGATTGATTAATCGGTTCAACACCTGCAACGCTAATGAAGTCTATTGCAGTCGATATGCCACTTTGGAATAATGTCATGCCGTACGATTATTATTAATTATCCTTACTTCTGGAATTGGACAAAACCTCCAGTAATTCGGGGCGAAAGATTGTTCCAGTCACGCTTCGTTGAGGCTCGAAAGGGGAGATCCACTGTTTCTGTTCCCTTTTTATTGTTCCCGAGTGAAGGAAGGAACGATTAACGTCGACCGTTAATCTTCCTTCTTAATCTCCCTGAATCTCCTTTTGACGGACTGCATTCCTTCTATCTCTCTCTGTCTCTCTCTCTCTCCTTCTCTCTCTCTCTCTCTCTCTCTCTCTCTCTCTCTCTCTCTCTCTCTCTCTCTCTCTCACTTGGAATTTTTACCGTTTTAGCTTATGAAATTTACCATCGATTGATAGATAGATAATAACTGTACTTGGAGCTACTCACATCCATATTTGGATAAGACCAACTATCACAGACACATAAAATAAGAAATGCCTTTATTAGATAAATTTTGCGAGGATTAGATTTAAATTTAAAACGAAAAATAAATCTATTGCTGAAGAAATCTGCAAGGCAAGGCAAATTTTTCTCAACTATACCCTTTGTAATATTTTGACATCGTGCTGATCATAGAAAGCAATATTTAATTTTTATGGGAATCAAGGCGTGTATATTATCTAATATCTCCGGATTAGGAAGACGAAAAAAAAAATTCCTTTTTAACAATAATAAAATTTTTTCAATATTTTTTGCCTATTCTTCATAGAGAAATAATTATTGAAATTAATATATGAAAACAATATGTACTTATCCAGTAAGGAAGATTCGTGAAACTAATTAGAAAATGTTATCATATCAATTTACTGAGTCATATAAACGCTTCTCGGTAAGTTGTATTATTTTACTTTTGCAAGTTTTTTTTCATATAATATTACTCATAATATCAGAAAGAATAGTTCATATATTATCATGTTGTTGTCTTGTCTGTCAATAATACTAAATAAACTGACGAAGAAAATATTTGATACAATATGTTACTTTTTTTCTCTTGTCATTATACTTACCAAACTAACAAAGACGTCAACTTAATTGAATAGAATTTGAAGTCAGGATCTGCCAACCTCAGTATTTTATGAATCAGCTGAGCTGACGACCTGAGAGTAATATTTTCACGCGAAATAACCGGAATGATAAGAACAGAGCGTTACCGACCGATTGTGCTTTCCTCTGACATATCACAACGATACTTCTCGTCGCCATCACGACACTAATCGAAAGTGACAAACGGGGCGAGGCAGGTATACGTTTGATCTTGACAAAAATGGGACTGTGTAAAGATTTTAACTGCTTTTATTGTTCTTAGTTTGGGGATTCCTATCAATGGTTATTGGAGTTCTGTATGTATTAATGCTCTTCTTTGTATAGGACAAGAATTGGTAAACATACATAAGACACACACTCACACAAAGTTATTGATTATTATTACATATTGCTATTTTTTTTTTTTTATTTGGTATGGAAAGTATGTTGTAACAAACACGCTCATAATTATGCATAAAGCTTTTAAAAGTATTTCATGTAGAAAATATTCCTGTAAGTGTAGTGTTTTAATTAATGAATTGTTGGCAAGACAGAAAGATATATAAGCAACCCATCTTTCAATAATACCCAAATTAATAAAAAAACCTTAATTGGTCAACTAATGCATATGTACCGAAAATTATTATAGAATGACGAAAGAAGGTAAAAACCCTTTTTCAAAAGACAATTATGTAATTTACCACGATTTTTTCATTTTTTCATGGGATTGCATTCAGAGCCATCTGTTATATTGCAAACAAACTTACACGCCAGTTTAAGGATAACACTAATGGAATCGAAACTCAAACATCAATATAACCATGAAGAAGTTCATTTTCGTAACTTAGAATCATCGTAATAAAAACTTTTTATTCATAATTTAAGAATCTTATGAAAGAGTGAACTGGAATTCTTCGTTGCACTAATATTCCTTTTCATAATTGACTAGACGAAAGTACTGTAAGCATATAATTGATATTCAATGATAATCCTGACCTCTCTATACATATGGTGTCAAGAATTAATTGGGAACTTTATTCAACTGCGAGGATATGATTTATTATTACAGATTTCTCCTATTATTTCAAGTTTTTCATATCTACCGTAAGTATAATGTCCAGAGCAGGGGAGAAGATGCCTTTAAAAGCATAAATGATGGAATATAAAAAGGAAATCTCTTTTCCTTCCGGAAATCAAATTACCCAAGTAAAACAGGCGCCACGTTCCTTGCAAATTGAGTTTCCGTAGCTGATTACCTCGACTAAGGCTATTAGTTAGTTTTCTCAAACACCCAGAGTGAAGGTAGCTTGATTTATAGTGCTCTCGTCAAAGAGTTTTTTATATTTTACTTACTGGAAAACAAACTTCATTAGACGCTAGATAAGGGATTAGTTTCTATACCTTGTGGAAACCCGGAGTCTTCTATGCGCATGCGTATATGAATTGGCTTATTTAGAGGAATTCCTTTCAGTATTCTTATGATGATGGTGATATGAATTGTTTCATATTTTCTGTATGAACTCCTGTTAACGGGAAGAACTTGCTTGTGAATAAATTTACTTACATACATAAATATATAAAGTTTATTGTCATGCTTTGCCCTATTAAATTCATCAATTTTCATCAATGATTCTTCGAGCTTACCTAGAGAATCATATTAGGTGGCCTTTTACATCATTCGTCCATCAGCGCATAAAATATTAATCTCTGATAATATCTAATCCTCTGGCTGCAAGGTTCAGGCAGCAAATTTTCGAAACTCCTTTTTTTATTTTGCATTTCCTGATTCTCATAATCTCTCGTCTTTATCTCTCGGGTTTAATGATTATCTTTTCTAATTCTTCTCTTATTTTATTTTATTTTCTTGCTTTTTGGAATCTAGGCTTCTTAGGGCTATTAAGTAACAGCCTTTAAACTTCATGACCTTAATTGCTTTAGTCTCATCTTCATCTTTTAGGACCATAAAACGATGTTTTTTGTTTTTTGGATGAGTCTAAGATTCCATTTTGATTTTCGCAGACAAAGTGTTGAAGGGAATCATATTCGAAAGCAGTAGAGTGTTTTCTACGTGACAGCTGTAAATATCAGGCCATGAAGATTGTATAATGTCATATTTGGTCACGTTTGTCAGGTGAAACCGTTAGGACTATATATATATATATATATATATATATATATATATATATATATATATATATATATATATATATATATATATATATAGCAATTATTTCATAGTGCAACTGCGAGAGTTTCCCTTGTTACACTTCTCAGACTTTGTATTCTCATTTTCCATTTCAGTCCTAATATGTTGAGATCTACATTCAAGAAAACGTCCCTGTTTCATCATCCTTTTTGAAGAGCGTGACTATTCTTTGTAGGCTTCCAAAAGGTTATTTGGACGACTAAGATTAATAATATATATATATATAATGATATATATATGATATATATAATATATATACATATATATCTATATCATTAATATAATATATATATATATATATATATATAGATATAGATATATATATATATATAATATATATATATATATAATCATATATATATATATATATATATATATAATATATATATATATTATTAATCTTAGTCGTCCAAAATAACCTTTTGGAAGCCTACAAAGAATAGTCACGCTCTTCAAAAAGGATGATGAAACAGGGACGTTTTCTTGAATGTAGATCTCAACATATTAGGACTGAAATGGAAAATGAGAATACAAAGTCTGAGAAGTGTAACAGGGGAAACTCTTGCAGTTGCACTATGAAATAATTGCTAAGAGACGGTTGATGAGAGCATGATGGAAGAAAGAGAATGTGAAACAGAGGTACAATAAAAGGGATGAAAGTAGTTGCAGCCAGGGGCCGAAGGGACGAATACAACTGGATTTACATTAAATTTAAACCAGTAAAAGTCTTTATTTATATAAAGAATAAAACACTATACACATAAGCACAGAGAAAAAATATTTTACTATTCTATTGAAATGTTTGATAGGAGACGCTTTTTGGATAGTAAGGAGAGAGAGAGAGAGAGAGAGAGAGAGAGAGAGAGAGAGAGAGAGAATATTTACGACATTCGGGTTTGCTGTTAAAAAATGAGAGTGCCAAAATAATTTTTCTAAAATATAAAATATAAAGCGACTATTAACTTCAAAACAGATAATAGCCAATTCATAAAATCTGATCGTAAAATAAAGGTAAAATTGTATTTTAGTTCTTTCTAAGCATAAGAAAATACTATGCGTTTATCATTCGTTGAATTATAGCCAATATAGTTATATATACAGCATGAAACCATTTCTCACTTATTCAGAAATTGAACTGAATGATGGAATTCTTTTCTATGAAGAAGTATAATTATGTATCCTATATACTTTATAATTATGAGCACCTTTACTTAAAATACCTCTCTCTCTCTCTCTCTCTCTCTCTCTCTCTCTCTCTCTCTCACTATTGCTTATAAGCTGCTATCAAATTATGAATTTTTTTTATTTGAGATTGACCTTAGTAAATTAATTCTACACAGAAACCAACGCAGGATGGGTAGCAACCGTGAAATGAGAGAGAGAGAGAGAGAGAGAGAGAGAGAGAGAGAGAGAGAGAGAGAGAGAGAGAAGGAAGATTAAAGAGCCAAAAATGTTTCCCAGTTATTCACATAAAATTCTACAATTTTCCTTAAGCTACTTTTCCTAGAATGGATCTTTGAGATAAAAATGATCTCAATCAATTTTTCGCTTCATCTATATTTGTTTCTCCTGTCCAAAAAGAACTAATTTTATTTTTATTTTTACATATCTTAACCACTGCAAAAATTATGCATTTTTTCAGAAAACTAGTAAACATTTTAAATTAAAACAAATAAAGAGAACAATCATAGTACCTCTTCAAAAGACAAACAAGCACAATTAAGTGACTTACAGATTTGCTGCTATGAATATTAGAAGATAAAACTTCTTGTCCTTTTGGCTAGGCCTCAGTATTGAAGAATCTAAGCCATATGTTTGAGATATCTCCAGTTAAATGTCTTGGAGAAGGAAGTTATTCAATCGTATATAGAAGATAATTCAAGTAAAATGTCTGGTAACAATATTTACAGTTCTTTGACTATTTATTCTAAAGCTCAGACAAAAAACAAGGTACTGATAAGAACTGAATACCTTACTGGCGAAAACGAACCAGTGTTCAGACTGACACAAATTTCGAAGAGAATTCGGTAAGACGATGGAAAAGACGCCCAGCGAAATAGAAGACGATTTGAAACATTTTCCAGCCATTCCGAGCGAGGAGGGCAGAGCAGATACATGAAAAGGTTGATGCCGAGATAGATATACTTTCATTATTCGGAAAAGGGTTTTTCCAGGAACGAGGGACGATGGTTTGGAAGAGTATATTGGAAGTCTGGATCTCAAAAAGAGGAGAACGTACACAGAGCAGGGCTTTCATACAAAAACTGAGACGAGATATAAATGTTGCTTGGAAAAAAAAAAACTGTAAACCATTATTCAAGGGAGAGCGAACTTGTTTATCTATAAGCTTGTTTGAAAATAAAATGCTGAAATTCTGGAAGCAGGTATTATCAAACGGATAGGGTAGCAGGTGTTCAAGATTATTCAATATTGCAACTCTTTTTCTTTCTGCACTCTTTTATTTTGGAGCATGAAGGCTTGACTGAATTGCCTGAAGACGCAGTAACAAGGAATGTTTGTTTTTATATAATGAAAGGTGGAAGAAGAATCTATAATATATTCAGGATAAATATTAATCCTAAGTTTCTTTTCTAGGGTAAACAGGCTATTAAAATTCCGTAAGGTTTGGCCATTTTCCTAATAGTAAGCATTAATGCTAACATCTAATTTTCCTTTCTAAGATAGTTCGAATGAAAATACTTAGAGAAGATTACGAAAATATTATTGAAAAACTCTTATTATTGTAAAATCTATAGAATATTACAAAAATAAAACAGAATTTTCCAAAACAAAAAGTAAACATCGATGGAATCGCACCAAACCATTATGTTTATATACTGCTACATGCCCCATATGCTCTCTCCAAAAGCTTATCCTTTTGCTCTCTGGATTTCGAAACTGTACTGAGAGCGATACCACTTGTCAACAACTCTCGACATTTCAGCTGAGAAAAAGACAAAAATATATCTGACCTATTACGTCGATTTTTCCTGCTGGAGCGTTCTCTCTCTCTCTCTCTCTCTCTCTCTCTCTCTCTATCTCTCTCTCTCTCTCTCTCTCTCTCTCTCATACACATGCACACACCATATGCACACACACACGCACACACACACACACACACACATATGGCGACTATTTTTCCTTCTCGATTGCGTCTCTTTGTATTTATGTCCGTCTGTCTCTTTCTCTCTCACACACATAACTTACATACACACGCAAAAAAACGTAAGCATGTCAGTTATATGTCTTTTTTTTAATATCTCTCTCTCTCTCTCTCTCTCTCTCTCTCTCTCACACACACACACACACACACACACACACACACACACACACGCGCGCGCGCGCGCATGCAAACACACAAACATATCCAGCACATTTAAAGAGTCGCCTATAGCTGTTCAACTCGTTTGTTGATAATATGAAAACTCCGTAATTTATTCCAAAAAATGCATCGCCAGGTCCGTCAACTGTGAAGCTGTAGACATACGTAAATTATAAATAAGATATTATGAAAATAAAATGACTAAATTATGGTATTATTCCCATCAACGACAACTTATTAAATAAGATAGACGTCACATTCCCCCCAAAATTAAAATGAATCCCATTGATGGAAATATGATTTGCGAGCGACTTCATACATTCAAAAAACTAATTTAATAAAATTAATTAGGTTTTGCTTTACGGGTGTGGTAACTAAATTTGATAGATACCCCAAATTTTTGTATTTCTTTTGTGATCCCAGTAAATGGGGATTGTTACAGTTTTGCAATGATAAGACATCGTTTCGTGTTTTGCCAAAGTTTTATATGTGCGATTTACCATGGTAAATTCTGATGCAAAAGTCTAAAGACCATCGCAATTTCATGCCACCAATCCAGCAGTAGGAACAAAGCAGTAGTGCATTACATATTATTATTATTATTATTATTATTATTATTATTATTATTATTATTTTTGCTCTATCACAGTCCTCCAATTCGACTGGGTGCTATTTATAGTGTGAGGTTCCGGGTTGCAATCCTGCCTCCTTAGGAGTCCATATCCTTCTTATTTCTATTTTCAGATCTTGATACTTATCCATTTTTTCTCTCTCTTTCTCTTCAACTCTGGTGTCCATGGTATTGCGACATCAATGAGTGATACTTTCTTCTTGCCTTTATCAATCAACGTCACGTCTGGTCTATTTGCACGTATCACCCTATCTGTTCTGATACCATAGTCCCAGATGATCTTTGCTTCATCGTTTTCTATCACTCCTTCAGGTTGGTGTTCGTACCACCTATTACTGGAAGGTACCTGATGTTTCTTGCACAGGCTCCAGTGGAGGGCTTTTTGCCACTGAATCATGCATCTTTTTGTACTGGTTCTATGTAAGTGCCGACATTCGCTTGCTATGTGTTTTTGGTTTCATTTTTCGTATTGCACTTCCTACATATGGGAGGAGATGTTATTTCCGTCTATCGTTCTTTGAACATATCTGGTTCTTAGGGCCTGATCTTGTGCCGCTGTTATCATTCCTTCAGTTTCCTTCTTTAGTTCTCCCCTCTGTAGTTATTGCCACGTGTCATCGCTGGCTAGTTCTTTAGTCTGTCTCATGTATTGTCCGTGCATTGGTTTGCTGTGCCAGTCCTCTGTTCTGCTTGTTTTTCTCCTGTCTCTGTATATTTCTGGGTCTTTGTCTACTTTTATTAGTCCTTCTTCCCATGCACTCTTTAGCCACTCGTCTTCACTGGTTTTCAGATATTGCCCCAGTGCTCTGTTCTCGATGTTGACGCAGTCCTCTATGCTTAGTAGTCCTCTCCCTCCTTTTCGTGTTATGTATAGTCTGTCCGTATTTGCTCTTGGGTGTAGTGCTTTGTGTATTGTCATATTTTTCCTGGTTTTCTGATCTATGCTGCGGAGTTCTGCCTTCGTCCATTCCACCAATCCTGCGCTGTATCTGATTACTGGCACTGCCCATGTGTTTATGGTTTTTATCATATTTCCGGCGTCGAGTTTTGACTTGAGTATCGCCTTGAGTCTCTGCATATATTCTTTCCTGATCGTGTCCTTCATCTCTTGGTGTTTTATATCCCCACCTTCCATTATTCCCAGGTATTTGTATCCAGTCTCATCTATGTGTTTGATGTTGCTCCCATCTGGTAGCTTTATCCCTTCAGTTCTTGTTACTTAGCCCTTTTGTATGTTGACTAAGGCGCATTTTTGTACTCCAAACTCCATCCTGATGTCCCCAGATACAATCCTTACAGTCTGGATTAGGGTACTATTTGATGTCGTCCATGAACATCAGATGGTTAATTCCGTTGCCTCTTTTCTTGAGTTGGTACCCGTCATCCATCTACTGTAGTACTTTTGTCATGGGAATCATGGCTACTACGAAGAGTAGTGGGGACAGTGAGTCTCCCTGGAGGATCCCTCTCCTGATATTAACCTCTGCTAGTCTTATTCCAGAGCTTGTAAGTATTGTATTCCAGTTGTGCATTGTATTTATGAGGAAGCTGATTGTGTTTTCCTCTGCCTCATATCAGGCATTCTATTAGCCATGTGTGGTATCATGTCGAAGGCTTTCTTATAGTCTATCCATGCCATGCTTAGGTTGGTTTCCTTCTCCTACTGTTCTTCATTACCATTTTGTACTACCAGGAGCTGGTCTTTTGAGCCCCTACACTTCCTTCTGCAGCCTTTCTGTTGGTGGGTGATGGTGTTTGTCTCCTCTAGGTAGTTGTTAGTTATTATTTGATTATTATTAATTATTATTATTATTATTAGTTATTATTATTATTATTATTATTATTATTATTATTATTATTATTATTATTATTATTATTATTATATTATTATTATTCACACAAATTCGGCCAAGTACACACCCTATAGTTCACAGCCCATCCCTTCCTGTCCAGATACCTTCCACGAAAAATTCAGCAGAAGAAGAAAGTAAGCCCGTGGGATGAAAGTCCCAGCTCTCAGTAGTAACAAAGAAACGGCCAGTCAGGGATGGAATAGAATAGAGGGAGGCTTCAGGGGTCCCTGAACTCGAAATGCTTTTAGGTCAGAGGCGTCCTAATGGCCTTTGAGACGTGTGAATGTGTTTCCAGGGGAGGCGCGAATCATTCCAGGTGAAAGGGAAAGACGTCCAGAGTTGGAGGAGTTCTGGAAGAGGATTTGTTAATGCAAAGGAATCTGGAAACCTGTCGGGGAAAATGTAAGAAGGTTCGTAGTACTACTGTATGAGATTCAATTTTGTAAAGAAATAGGATTATCACATGATGAGGTATATGGAGATTATACGAGATACCTATGTGTTACGAAATGATTCTGTAAATAAACAGACCCAAATTTAACAAATTAAACCCTATTTTCGTATAGAACAACCCCAACACCGGAGCCCCTGACTTGACATTCAAGCTTCCAAAGAAGTAACAGGAAGAATTAACAAAATTTAACAGGGATTACAAAAAGAAGAGATAAATTCAGAGCCAATCTCTCTCTCTCTCTCTCTCTCTCTCTCTCTACCCAAATCTCATTACCCATAAGCCATAATGCCCGTTAATGACTCACCAATACGTATTTTACTAGATGTATGGAAATCAACATATACAGAGATAGATAGATAGATAGATAGATAGATAGATAGATAGATAGATAGATAGAGAAAAACAGCATCATCGTATAAACCTACCCCACTGTACAGGAAGCGCGATTCATGGCGAATATTATTCCTGCCTCATTCCCGAAAATTTTCCAAATAACTTTTTCCGTTGGATGCTTTATTGCAATATCTTTTTTTATTTTGTATATGAAGACTTGAGGTCAATTGGAAATACGTTGGTCTAGAAAGAACGATGTATGCTTATGGAATCGCTGACCAGAACGCTGGAATATTCTTTGCATACTGCTATTTGCTGCGATATCTCTCTCTCTCTCTCTCTCTCAATCTCTCTCTCTCTCTCTCTCTCTTGATTGATTGATTGAATTTAAGTCAACGGAGCAGGACGTAATACAAAGTTAGAATTTATCTCTAATTAATAATAGTTTTTTTTTTTTTTCAAACTGAACAACGATTCGATCTATAAAAAGAAACTTACTTTTGGGGCCTCAATTATCTTCTGAACAAACAGTTATACTAATCATCTAAAGGATTTAGAATGATTATTTATCTGTAAGAAAATTGATAAGTGTTTGTGTTGATTGAATAACTTAGTTCCCTGAATAAATCCACTTTTTCCATCAAAATAGTCCCTTAATACTGAATAACATGAATTGTGCAAATGGACACTGGTATATAAACAATACTAATATATATTCACCACGACAAATGTCATGTTCAGTATTTATGAAGTGCTTTTGATTTGTCCCTTAATGAATAAAACCGGTTTCGATTTGAAGCTCAAAATACAAATAGCTTGAATGATAAAGTTCGTTAGTAACAGAATAACGTTTTTATGTAGCAATCTATTTTATACATATTATTCTAATAATCTTTGACTCGACGTCAGTTGTTTAGCGTCAATTGTAAATGTTCCCTGTGCTACCAGAACTATGATATTATTTTTTATCAAACTACTTTTAAATACTGATTCGTATGCAACGGAAATGGCTTTTAATGTTAATTTCAAAAATGAATATAAAAAGATGAATGTTATGATATATTTCATAACTCAAATTTGCCTTTTGTGATCAGAATTTACTCTGCAGAGTGGTATACTAGTTTTAGAAAATTAAAATTTCATATGGAAAAATAGGGATGGGGTAATTTAATTTTTGATTATGAAGGATGTGTGACCAGAAAGTAACCTTTCACTTTACTCCTTCAAGAACAAAAACCATCCTTAGGATGTATTGAAGGAAAGATTTCATATTCCTATGAATTCTACCGTATCGTTTTTTTTTCAGTATCCAAAATAAACAAAAAAATAAATAAAAAAAAAATAAAAAAAAAAATAAATAAAAAGAATTGGGAAATCATAAACAAGTTCCAGATTAGTCACTGGGGTAAACTCTGAGGGAAAGGGCCTCTCTCTCTCTCTCTCTCTCTCTCTCTCTCTCTCTCTCTCTCTCTCTCTCTCTCTCTCTCTCTCTCTCTCTCTGACTGGAATACTGTTATTAAATTAAATAATGCAATGAAAGTAGTAAGATACAGTAAGGACATCAATAAAATGTAGCCATAATCTGCTTTTTACTGTACTATTTATTGTCTCCTCTCCCTCCTCCTCTCTCTCTCTCTCTCTCTATCCTCTCTCTCTCTCTCTCCCTCTCTCTTCTCTCTCTCTCTCCTAAAGCAGGATTGAATTGAAAATGGAAAATAGCAGAAGAGAGAGAGATTAGAGATAGAAAAGATCGGAGTTTCCTGTGGCTTCTGTGCAGTGGAGATTCGGAGGACGATGGTAGTATCTATCTAGGCCCTCATCTCTCCTTTCATGTCTTTGGACTAAGGTACGCTGTGCGTGTGTGTCACAAACAAGTTTTTGGAAGCAAAAAGGATCTTTCCCCGAGATAAGGAAAGTGGACACGAAAGTGTCCATGGAAAACAGGTTTTCGAAAAATCCTTGACGGGAGATATTGTTTCAGTGGTTTTTAATTTCTTCGATTTGATCATTTCTAAATAACTTTTTTATAATATTTTATTATTAGGATAATGGATTTTTTGCTAAATAGGAAGTACGACTCCTATCAATAATATAACATTATAATTATTATTAATATTTTTATTTTGAACACCATATTTTTTGCAGGCTTGAATTTAAAGTTCATGGCCCTAGTGTGTTGTTTCATGTGATTATGTTTTATCTACCGTAATAATAATAATAATAATAATAATATAATAATAATATAATAATAATAATAATAATAATAATAATAATAATAATATATAATAATAATAATAATAATAAATAACTTGACATATGCAGGAGCAAGATTAGTAGCAGAACTGATGGGGATTCGAACACCAACACCACCGTCACAACCAACCCAACAGAAACCAAAACAGCAACCTCCTTGGAAAAGGCGCCTGGAAAAGCAAATCATGGTGATGAGATCTGACTTGAGTAAACTGAAAGAGATGGCAGAAAAAAGGCTAAGAAGCAAGAAAACAAAGGAGGAACTCAACGAGAAATACAAAGTACATGAGAGGGGACTAAACAACAAAATAGAAGATGTAAAACAGAGGCTTAAGTCAAAGCACACAAGATCCAACGGTACATGAACAGGAATAAGGGATACCAACAGAACAAACTATCGGAACCAACCAGAATAGACTATACAGCCAACTAAGAGGGGAAGACAACCACCCAGAAATTCCTGAAGCCGAACCAAGTAAGAGACTCTGGGAAAACATATGGAGCAATCCGGTATCACACAACAAACATGCAACATGGCTCCAGGAAGTCAAGGAAGAAGAAACAGGGAGAATAAAACAAAGATTCACAGACATCACGACAGACACAGTCAGACACCAACTAAAGAAAATGCCAAACTGGAAAGCCCCAGGTCCCAATGAAGTCCATGGATACTGGCTCAAAAACTTCAAGGCCCTCCACCCACGAATAGCAGAACAACTCCAGCATTGTATCTCAAATCACCAAGACACCCAAATGGATGACCACAGGAAGAACATCCTTAGTACAAAAAGACAAGAGTAAGGGAAATATAGCCAGTAACTACAGGCCTATCACCTGCCTACCATAATGTGGAAGTAACTAACAGGTATCATCAGTGAAAGGCTATACAACTACCTAGAGGAGACAAACACCATCCCCCACCAACAGAAAGGCTGCAGAAGGAAGTGTAGGGGCACAAAAGACCAGCTCCTGATAGACAAAATGGTAATGAAGAACAGTATGGAGAAGGAAAACCAACCCGCAAGCATGACATGGATAGACTATAAGAAAGCCTTCAACATGATACCACACACATGGCTAATAGATACCTGAAAATATATGGGGCAGAGGAAAATACCATCAGCTTCCTCAAAAATACAATGCACAACTGGAATACAATACTTACAAGCTCTGGAATAAGACTAGCAGAGGTTAATATCAGGAGAGGGATCTTCCAGGGCGACTCACTGTCCCCACTACTCTTCGTAGTAGCCATGATTCCCATGACAAAAGTACTACAGAAGATGGATGCCGGGTACCAACTCAAGAAAAGAGGCAACATAATCAACCATCTGATGTTCATGGACGACATCAAGTTATATGTAAGAGATCAAGGAAATAGATACCCTAATCCAGACTGTAAGGATTGTATCTGGGGACATCAGGATGGAGTTTGGAATAGAAAAATGCGCCTTAGTCAAACATACAAAAAGGCAAAGTAACGAGAACTGAAGGGATAAAGCTACCAGATGGGAGCAACATCAAACACATAGATGAGACAAGATACAAATACCTGGGAATAATGGAAGGAGGGGATATACCAAGAGATGAAGGACACGATCAGGAAAGAATATATGCAGAGACTCAAGGCGATACTCAAGTCAAAACTCAATGCCGGAAATATGATCAAAGCCATAAACACCATGGGCAGTGCCAGTAATCAGATACAGCGCAGGAATAGTGGAATGGACGAAGCAGAACTCCGCAGCATAGATCAGAAAAACCAGGAAACAAATGACAATACACAAAGCACTACACCAAGAGCAAATACGGACAGACTATACATAACACGAAAGGAAGGAGGGAGAGGACTACTAAGTATAGAGGACTGCGTCAACATCGAAAACAGAGCACTGGGGCAATATCTGAAAACCAGTGAAGACGAGTGGCTAAAGAGTGCATGGGAAGAAGGACTAATAAAAGTAGATGAAGACCCAGAAATATACAGAGACAGGAGAAAGACAGAAAGAACAGAAGACTGGCACAACAAACCAATGCACGGACAATACATGAGACAGACTAAGGAACTAGGCGCGATGACAATTGGCAATGGCTACAGAGGGGAGAGCTCAAGAAGGAAACTGAAGGAATGATAAACAGCGGCACAAGATCAGGCCTAAGAACCAGATATGTTCAAAGAACGATAGACGGAAATAACATCTCTCCCATATGTGGAGAAGTCCAATACGAAAAATGAAACCATAAACCACATAGCAAGTGAATGCCCGGCACTTGCACAGAACCAGTACAAAAAGAGGCATGATTCAGTGGCAAAAGCCCTCCACTGGAGGCTGTGCAAGAAATATCAGCTACCTTGCAGTAATAAGTGGTACGAGCACCAACCTGAAGAAGTGATAGAAAACGATCAGGCAAAGATGCTCTGGGACTATGGTATCAGAACGGATAGGGTGGATACGTGCAAACAGACCAGACGTGACGTTGATTGACAAAGTCAAGAAGAAAGTATCACTCATGATGTCGCAATACCATGGGACACCAGAGTTGAAGAGAAAGAGAGGGAAAAATTGGATAAGTATCAAGATCTGAAAATAGAAATAAGAAGGATATGGGATATGCCAGTGGAAATCGTACCCATAATCATAGGAGCACTAGGCACGATCCCAAGATCCCTGAAAAGGAATCTAGAAAAACTAGAGGCTGAAGTAGCTCCAGGACTCATGCAGAAGAGTGTGATCCTAGAAACGGCACACATAGTAAGAAAAGTGATGGACTCCTAAGGAGGCAGGGTGCAACCCGGAACCCCACACTATAAATACCACCCAGTCGAATTGACGACTGTGATAGAGCAAAAAAAAAAAAAGAAAAAAAAAATAATAATAATAATAACGACACTATTTCCCCTCAATACACAACGTAAACAGAAAAAAAAGAAAAAAGACATAAAAGCCTAATTGTGGAATATATAAATTGGAATGTTCTACTGTAAAAGTAAAATATATTTAATAAATACTCATACCTACGGATTACATAGGATGTGGCGATGGGTTATGATTCCCATTAACAGTTTCGAATTCCAGCGGTTATTACATCGAAAAGGGAACAAGCAATCGAAAAATTGTAAGTTCCTGTGCTCGTGAGATTATGAGTATTGAGATCATATTAGATTTAATAAAACATACATACACACATACATACATACATACATAAAGGGACATCAGACGCAGCCTACATAATAACCCATTAATCGTTTTTGATAAAAAAACTATGTTTGAAACTATTTAGAAGAAAACAATTATATCTTATGACGGCAAAATTATACCTTGACAGCATAGGTGAACTCGAAGAATGAAATATGATGCCCATTAGATTAAGAAAAAAAACAAACTAACAGTGAACAATAATGTAAAATTGCGAACCAGAAAAAAAAAACTCTAAACCTCATTTTTGCTTTTCCCGTGAAATGAGAAAATCCTGAAATAATCTTGGGGATTCGCGATGCTGAGGAGAAAAATAGAGAACTACGTTGCAACAGAATTCGTAAAGCTCATCCCAGAAATGTGCAAAGCTGCATAAATATTAAGTGGAGGGCAATGTTGCTGGCAAAAAGGAATTAAGAGAGTGTCATCTGTCTGGACACTACTTCTCTGGAGATCTAAATACCTTCATTGCTTTAGTCTAAGAATTTCAGACTTATATGTGTACATTTTAAATGAAATGGACACAGAACTTACCGTATTATTAAGAAAACAATTTAATTGGCTTATGAATATTATTATAAACAGTATAAATAAATAGCCATTATACCGCATCTATATTCCTTCGTATCTAAATTATCATTTATTATTACAAGGACTATAGAACCATTAATCCCTTCCTAGAAATGCATTTTGCCTCATGAATAGCACGACTCTCTCTCTCTCTCTCTCTCTCTCTCTCTCTCTCTCGTAGTAGCCATCATCTTGCTGGTGAGACGTACGCGTGAAGTCAGATTAATCAACAGATATCACAAGTTTAACATACGACTAGAATTTGAGAAATATCTAAAGTGTTCGTGAACTATCGGTGATAAGATTAGTGTGAAAATAGTAGGATAAAGCGTCTTCTAAGTTAGTTTAACAAGTGTAATACTGAAATCAGAACAAGATGGCAGTAAGTTCCAACTGCGGGAAGAGGTGGCGTAATTTAGCTTGCTTGGCGGATTCGCAATACGATGAGGTAGCAGGAAGGGAACTGGCATTTCTCATCTATGAAATCAGCAACAGTCCTAACCAAAAAGATACAAAAGCATTCATAGATATATTAGAAGGATATAATCCTTCAAACTGGAACAAATCTAATGAAAACATCTTGAAAATAATTGAAGAAGTTCCAAATAAAATCCAAGTGGTCAAGAGACTCATAAAGAAAATATACATAAACCAACATATTCCGACAAAGAAAATGAATAAGGTGAATCTTGTGAATATCCTAATTGATGCATTAGGAAAAAGAATGCCAAAAGCATGCAAACTGTGTAAGGTTTGGTATAGCATAGTCAATCCACAAAACCTAATCAGAAAATGTGCTGCATGCAACATTCCGACCCATCCACAGTGTGCTGAGGTAATGCAAGATTTGAGAAAAGATACAAGAATTTTTTGTTCAACATGTCTATCATGGATAGACAATGTTATTAAATCAAGATTGAATGTAAAAATAGTTGAGGATGAAGAAAGAAGAGGAGAAGAAGAAGAAGAAAAAGAAGAAGAGGAAAACGGAAGAGAAGTAAACAAAAATGAAATGACAGAAAAAAATAAGGAAAACAAAGAACAAGATAAAAGTATGGATGCAGAGATACTCATTGATACTACATATGAGGCAATAAAGCAGCATACCTACGAAGAAATAAATTACGATATGACAACAGAAAAGCAAATCCCGAAGAGGCTCTACCCAGATCTACACAATGACGGGAAAGAGGAAAAAATAATACAAGAAAGAACCCAAAATCTGCAACCTTTTGAAAAGAGGGAATTGCAGATTTGGAGAAAGATGTTACTACAAACATCCTAAGGTATGTCAAAACTATGAAATATATGGTAAATGTGCATACTTAGATGGCTATGGGGATGATTGCAGAGATCTGCATCCAAAAATATGCAAAAACCTAAAAGAAGGAAAAGGATGTAAGTTCGACAAAAAATGCAAATATATGCACCCTGTAGCCATGAATCATAATCAAATAAATAACCAACCAAGTAATAAAATCCAAAATAAGAAAGAAACAAATAAAGAGAAAAATCAAGAATATCAGGTAAAAGAGAAAAGCAAACCACCAATGAGATATGCAGAGGTGTCAGCAAAAAATTTCAAAGCATCAGCTCCGAAATTCTACTCAAGAGATAATAACTGTATTTATTATGCAAGAGGATATTGCAGAAACGGAGAAAATTGCAGATTCAGACACAAAATGAATAATTATGATGAAGGAAGATCAAATATTATGGAAAAGTTGGATTTTTTAATGTCAGAGTTTCTGGAAATGAAAAAAAGAACAACATACCAGAACAGGAAAGAGACATGGGAAAATCCTTATTACTACCAATATTAAATGAAGGAGAAAAACACGCAAACCATCATAGTGATGAATGCGCAGGGTTTAGTTACGAGTAACTCAAAAAGAAAAATAGAGTACTTAGAAGAACTAACCCAAAATGAAAAGAAAATAGATATAATGAATATAAGTGAAACCTGGTATTCCCAAGAGACTGGGAATGATGATCAAATAAAAGGGTTCCAAACTTATAGATCAGATAGAAAAAATAGGAATCAAGGGGGAACCGCAATATATGGGAAAGACAAAAAACAAGGAAAAATATATGAGAAATATAGTAACTCAGAATGTGAACTAATAGCGGTAGAATTTGAATCTGAAAAATTTGATGAACATAGTAATATATAGACCTCCTAATACTAAAGAGTTTGACTTAATAATTGAAAAATTGGATGATATATGTAGAAATCACAAGGACTGGACTATTCTCCTATCTGGTGACTTCAACTTTCCTTTTGTAGGATGGAAAGAACGAATAGGAGACTGTGGTTGTACTTATACATATAAAAAAGAGAGTAATAGTAATGCAGAAGTTAAGAGGCAATTTGAAAAGCTATTAGATATGCTACTAGAATACAACATTCAACAAATAAATCACCTGCCAACAAGAAGGAAAATACTTTAGACCTAGTATTTGTGAACGAGATGAATTATGTTAAAGAAATAATAGTTTATAATGCGAGTATTTCAGATCATAATGTCATAGAATTAACAGTTCATTCAAAAGCAAGTGAAAATAGAGATAAGCAAGAAATGAAAAAGTGGGAAGGATATGGAAAATACAACTTCTACAGTAAAAAATATAAATGGTCAGAAATTAATGAAGAATTAAACAAAGATTGGGATAACATTTTCGTAAGTGATGACATAAGGGTAAATACGGAGATATTATATAAAATATTGGAGAAAATAGTGGATAAATATATACCGAAGAAAAAAAGTAAACATCATTCATGCATACCAAGAGACAGAAGGATCTTGTTCCAGAAAATCAGAAAGTGGAAAAAAGGTCTTGCAAAAGAAAAAAATGCATGGAAAGTTATAGAACTAAAAAGTAAGATAGAAAATGCAGAACAAAAGATTATACAATCAAAAGAAAATGAAAATCGGGACTTGGAAGAAAAAACCCTATTAAATATCAAGCAAAACCCCAAACTATTATACTCATATGCAAAGAAGATGAATAAAAGAAGAATAGAAATAGGCCCTCTGAGAATTGAAGGGAGATTAACGAATGAAAAAAAGGAAATTTGCAACATACTGGCAGAACGATATAAGAGAGAATTCACCCCTAGAATAGATAATGAAGATAATGATATAGAAGTAAGGGACGAAAATAGTGAATATTTAGCTGACATAGAAATTAATGAAGCTGATATTGTGCAGGCAATTAATGAAATTAAAAATGGAGCTGCTGCAGGGCCGGATGGAGTCCCTGCTATTTTGTTAAAGAAAGTAGTTCATTCTATCGCAAAGCCACTTGCAATATTATTAAGACAAAGTGTAGATACAGGCAAGATTTATGATGAGCACAAATTAGCATATATCACCCTACTTTCAAAAGTGGATCAAGACTAGAGGCAAGTAATTATAGCCTGTGAGTCTAACATCACATATTATGAAAGTGTATGAAAGGGTAATGAAGAAAAATATTATGAAACATTTAATAAAAAATAATTTGTTTAATATAGGACAACACGGTTCGTACCCGGAAAAAGTACACAAACAAAACTGTTAGTCCACCGTGAGAACATATTCAAAAATATGAAAAGCGGAAATGAAACAGATGTGGTTTATCTAGACTTTGCAAAAGCTTTTGACAAAGTAGACCATAATTTATTAGCAAAGAAAATTAGAAAACACAATATCGTAGATAAAGTAGGAAGATGGTTAAAAGAATTTTTACACAACAGAAAACAGATAGTTATTGCAAACGATGAGAAATCGGATGAAACCAAGGTAATATCCGGTGTGCCACAAGGTACGGTGCTAGCTGCAATATTGTTTGTTATTATGATTGAAGACATAGACAGTAATGTTAAGGATTCGGTAGTGAGTAGTTTCGCTGATGACACAAGAATAAGTAGAGAAATTACTTGTGATGAAGATAGGAACGCTCTACAAAGAGACCTTAACAAAGTATATGATTGGGCAGAGGTAAATAGGATGGTATTTAACTCTGATAAATTTGAATCAATAAATTATGGAGACAGAGAAGGAAAGCTATATGCATATAGGGGACCTAATAATGAGACAATCACAAATAAGGAAGCAGTTAAAGACCTTGGTGTGATGATGAATAGGAACAATGTTATGCAATGATCAAATAGCCATTCTGTTGGCAAAATGTAAAGCAAAAATGGGAATGTTGTTACGGCACTTCAAAACAAGAAAAGCTGAACACATGATTATGCTTTATAAAACATATGTTCGTAGTCCACTTGAATATTGCAATATGATATGGTACCCACACTATCAAAAGGATATTGCACAAATAGAGAGTGTACAAAGGTCCTTTACAGCTAGAATAGAAGAAGTTAAGGACCTAGACTACTGGGAAAGACTACAATCCTTAAAATTATATAGTCTAGAGGAAAGAAGAGAACGCTACATGATAATTCAGGCATGGAAACAGATAGAAGGAATAACAGAAAATATCATGGAACTAAAAATATCAGAAAGAGCAAGCAGAGGTAGATTAATAGTGCCCAAAACTATACCAGGAAAAATAAGGAAAGCACACAGAACATTAATCCACTACGCACCAGCATCGATAATGCAGCGTCTATTCAATGCGTTGCCAGCTCATCTGAGGAATATATCAGGAGTGAGCGTAGATGTGTTTAAGAATAAGCTCGACAAATATCTAAACTGCATCCCAGACCATCCAAGATTGGAAGATGCAAAATATACCGGAAGATGTACTAGCAACTCTCTGGTAGACATTAGAGGCGCCTCACACTGAGGGACCTGGGGCAACCCGAACGAACTGTAAGGTCTGTAAGGTAAGGTAGTAGTAGTATGTACAAATTAATTTCACTTAATGAAGTGTATTGAAAGATTTGGGATTTTTTTCATCAAGCTAAATGTATTATTTATTTCTTATATGTACATAATTTCATGGACTTAACCAGAACCTGGACTGATTTTTTCTCTCTCTCCCTCTCTCTCTCTCGTATTTATAGATCGATTCATACAGGAAAAATCCGAGAATTGTATTTAACGTCAACACGAGAGTGACGTCCTACACACGGCCATTAATTGACAGGAAATTAAGAGCAAATTCCTGTTTTTTTTTCCTCTGATCCCCGAAGATATCTCGCTCTCGGTGCTCATTTACAACTAAGGCGGATTAGAGAAAGAGAGAGAAAGAGAGAGAGAGGCGGGGTAGGGGTAAAGATGAACATAGGTTCATAATTATCCACTAAGGACAGAATAGTTTTTTCACAATGATCGATTTTACATACATTAAACAGTAATTATAGATAAATTAAAGATATAAGAAAAATATATAGGTAAACGGCAAGTAGGTATGGTATTGGCCACCTATATTTCAGAATACAAGATACGAATAAAAGCAGATGAACACGAAAATTTTATGCCACCTGCATTTCAGTATGAAGCATATAAGTAAAGGCATGTAGACGGAATATACAAATATAAAAATGACCCTTTTTGTTTAGTTGCTGTCGTACAGTAAGAACTATAGACGAGGCAGAAATGTACTGGCAGAATTTTGTAGAGGATAATTAATCTTTGCTCCTAAGAAAAGAGGCAATAGGCATTTATAAGCACAAATGAATTATATCGAAGACGAGGCACAATTCCATTAGTGCCCATAACTTTTCCTTTGAGCTGAACACTTTCCACAAAGCCCGTCACACCAATCGACACTACCTTTGTCAAACCTCCCACACGATGTTTCAAAGAAGAATGACAGCAATGAGTATTCAACTCAGGGTGGAGAGAAAGTACGTGGAAAAGATTGAAGCGAGGTCAGGAAGTGCTAAGATGGAGGTTCTGAAGACAATATATTATACCATCAGGTAGGGAGGCATGAATGGGCAATGCAAGACGGATAATTGTAGCTCAAAGATACATTGATTATCCCTGGAGGAAGCTAAAATGCAACGTTTTATTCTAGAGATTTACTTACGGCACAACAAATTTAACTATTATTTAAATGAATGACATTTTTTTTTTTATTTCTTGGATCAGTCATTTAATGTGTTATTATATATAAAGTTTTAGAATCTTTATGAACTGGACAATAAGAATTTATATGGGATTTACTTACTGCACACACAATAGATTCAACTATTATTTCAAAAGTGAAATATAGCTTGTATGTGTAGGATTAATAACTTAAGGTAGGTGTTTTCATAATGTTTTGAAATATCTAGGCCCTGGACGATAAGCACTCGTAGGGAATTTATTACTGTACTAATAAACTAACTACCTAAAGGAAAACAATGAGTTATTTATAGATATACAGATGATTCTCATGAAAAAACAGCTGACGTCAAAGATTTAACTATTTCAAAATTCCCACGTCAAGAAAAGTGTTATAAGTGATTACACTTGTAGTCAAAATCCTTCGGTGTCCTACAACTACATCTCTTTATTTCTGTCAATTTCCACTTTCTTAAGTACTTCCACAAGCTTCTTTCTCCGCGGTGTCTCACAGCAAACGATAAATACTTCCTTAATTAATTGGATCCTCAGGGAGGAGGTGGGAGGCTTCACCTCATTGTTTACAGTTTGCACATAGGTTGAACTTCTAGAAAGTAAGACGGTCAAAGGAGAACCAACACTTATATAACGTTTGCTACTAAGTAGAAATATAATATATAAAAGATCAGCACCAAAACAGGTTTGAAATGTTACTGTTTTTCTTATCTTAGTGGTCATCTTTTGGCTATAAAAAAACAAAATTTATTGATTATATTTAATTATTAGATTACTTCTCCAAATCAGACACTGTAAATAATAGTTTGTGTAGCAATAAAGTTTGTGTTGTATGCAATAAAGTTTGTGAAGAAAATGGTAAGCATTTCATCTTTGACATATAACCCATATAAATTCAGGAAAATTATAGAAAGCATTTTATACTCCGGATATTATATAATATAGGACAGCTCAGCTTATTAATATTTTTGAAAAAAATAGTGATTGAATCTATAAGTAACGTATCTTCTTTGCCTTTAGATCAGGACTTTCACATACGCACAAGCAGGATGAGAGAGAGAGAGAGAGAGAGAGAGAGAGAGAGAGAGAGAGAGAGAGAGAGAGAATACTTACAAGGTGATTCTCCCAATCATATTCCAGCTGACCTTTCATCACTGAATTCTCTTTGACTTAAGATGAATAATTAACTCCTGCTTTCGCCAACTTTGTAAGCATGCATCATTCGACATAGATATAAAACTGAACTGTCTTTACATTACTTCCTAGTCTTACAGAGCCTTACTGGATTGAAATGAACACAGTAAATAAGACAAAGCTTTGAACTCCGTCTTCACATTACATTGACGTCTTTAGCAGACTTACTGGACTTTGAATTACACGCAGTAAATTAAACCATACATTCTTACTTGATCTCCAACATTTACAGAACGTCAAAGGTAGAGTTTTTCCATCTTGGTATCTCGAAGAGATTTGGGCCATGTCTGAAATTGGAGTAAATTGCTTTTTACTTTATAGCAGTGTTAATTCATATCACTGGGACGTTCAGTACCCCACTTTCGTCTATCAAGCCGAAGATATGATTTTGTCTGACCTTAGAGGAGTTTGTAGTATGGTAGATGGCAGAGAGAAATCTTAAGACGTCTTCTCAGAAAGGTGATTATCTAGGCTGACTTTAGAGATATATTGCCGAGCATATTTGACCATTCAGCACTGGTTGAATAAAAAATAAAACATGTGACACTTTCTTACCTTTAGTTGCTGACTATCTCTCTGCAAACGATATCAAGCTAGGATATAGCTAGGCTAATGAATTCTTGTAAATACAGAAATATACTTATTCCCCAAACTAGCTGAACATGATATGGAACAAAGTGATTAAGTGACGTAACATTAAAAACTAAGTCTGAACCACAAAAGACTGTAAATTGTCATTCTATTCTCCTGAATTAGACTAAGTAATCACACCCAAAACTCCCAAAATATTAATTACTACATTTAAATAGTCAAGTCTTTTAGAGAATCCCATTCTCTAGCATAATGCCATGAACCCATCTGAAACAAAGAGACATATCCATTATATTCCCCAACACATAATTAAATATTAAATAAATGTATACACATTACACTTCACTCTTTTCAAAGGCAACTTTTCCTAAGTCCTTTTAAATGTGCCATACCTTTTCGATGGGCTTTCTTGACCCCGAGTCCTCCAAACCGTCCTTATCGCTTATCTCAGGAGAGTGTCACATTTCTCTCCAGTGTCAGGCAGTTGGATTCATCATCACACACACAAACACATGCACATATCCGGACACACCTTAAAATTCACATAGCAACGGCAAGCTTCTCTGACCTCCCATTGAATGATCATCAATTCAATTCTTTCATTTCAGCAAGCCTTCAAGGAAGGCTTGTCGCTAGGCCCTCTCTTGTCTCTAAGTGAAAAAAGCTGAGGTTTTACAATTCACCGACATATTTGCTTTTTCCTTTAATAGATACTTACTGACGAGTGCTAATATTTATTTTCATTCTGTGCTGATTACAGACCCCTCTTGTTCAACTGTAAGTCTCGTTTGGATCTCTCTCTCTCTCTCTCTCTCTCTCTCTCTCTCTCTCTCTCTCTCTCTCTCTCTCTCTCTCTGTCCTGAAATGGGAGCAGTTTGAGGCCTTTTATAGCTGCTCAATTTTCTTTCTCTTCATCTTTCATATCTTGTTCTATGTAACCTATTCATCATTTAATATTTCAATATTATACAAGAATGATTATCTATGACATTTCTCAGCCATTTCCTGTCTCTGTATGTACTTCTCTATATAATGAAGAGCTTTGTGCAACGCTCTTATTCATATTCATGTTTTTGCAGACACAACTGAACAAACTGGGGAGTAAGCTACCTAAGCAGACTGCAAGATTCAGTTATTTGAGGTTAAATTTGTAAGGGTTTTCTTCTCAAGTACATAAAATAGCCATCAGTCTGAGTGACTCTTTCAGACAGAATGCCTATAATAATTTCAAGCGTGTCCCTTTCAAATTCATTGTCGTTTAAAACACATCTGCGATACACATCTGCTATTTAGCTAAACTTTCTATGCAAACTTCTGTGATTGATGTTGGTATTTATCAAACTTAAATCATTGACTTCTAATTAGCAGAAGTCTCGACAGATTCACTCAGTCTAAATACCACACTTCAATTAAGACATATACATGAGAAGTATTAATAAAAGGTTTTATGGGATTCTGGACAGAATGTTTTGGAGGGAATAGTTAGCCAATATGCTGACATGGGTGCGTGTATATTTTGACATTAAATTCATATGTCATCATCAGATTCAGTAAGGTTATTTATCAAAAAGGGCAAAGTGACGTAAGGGGAATTTGTCTTGATAAGGCTGTGACAAGATTTGTTACAATACCAACTAGGCGAACATTATTAATTACTTAAGAATGGGATTCACTGCTCATTCGAGCACCATAGGACTGAAATTTTTATTGTTTTAGTATATAAATGCATTATCTGTAACCAAAACAACCAAGGAAAAAGAAACAAACAAAAACATCTTTTCTGTAAACGAACATATTCTTAGAACAGGCAATTATCAGTTGCCTAAGAACGGGGTTTCACAGCTCGTTTGAATGCTATAGGACTGAAACCTCGATTATTTTATATTTAAATGTATACTATGTTTACGAACCCAACAGGACAAAAGAATTCACAAAGAGAGAGAGAGAGAGAGAGAGAGAGAGAGAGAGAGAGAGAGACTCTATACCTTCTCAAGACTTACTTTACAGACCTTTACAAAGACCTTACAGCTTGTTCGGGTTTCCACAGGTCCCTCAGTGTGAGGCACCTCTATTGTATACCAGACAATTGCTAATGCATCTTCCAGAATATTTTGCATGTTCCAATCATGGATGGTCTGTGGTGCAGCTTAGATATTTGTCGAGCATAATATATATACGCTTGTGTATATATATATATATAATATATATATATATATATAATATATATATATATATATATTTATATGAATATATATATATATATATATATATATAGTATATATATATATATATATATATAATATAATATATATATATATATATATGAATACATACGTACATAGAATTACTGGCATTCTTTATGTATGTCATTGCCACTACTTTACAGCCAAAATAATTTCAAGTTATGAAATGTGTCATGATTTGAGCCACAACAGCCTTGGAATTTTTATTGAAACCTCTGGCTAGTCTGCACCAGTAACTGTTTAATTATGATAACAGGCTATGTTTTTATATTTAATAAACTGATATTTCACCAACAGACTGAATGATGGAAAATGATGCAATTCAAAATGCTGATAAATTTATTCAGGAAGATTTTACATCTTCGTTGCATAGCAGAAAATTGTTAAAGTACATCAGTAAAGATAATGTGGAATTCATGGTTGTTTCATTTGGAGCCTGATCCAATCCAAGTAACCTGAAAAGTTGAAAGAAATGGTCATGAATTGCCACGATTCATGGATTCATCGATACAAGCTGTGTTAATTAGTTCTACAATAATTACTGATATGGGTTTGATATGACATTATATCATATATAAATGGTCCAAGGAAGACATCAGTTATGAAAATCATTGGAGGTTAATATCTTACTGGTAACTCGAGTGAAAAATTTTGGAAATTCTCTCAAACATCCTTGTGGCCCCGAAGAAGCTATTCCGATCAGATCCATGTGGCTTCCATGCTGGTACATTAGTGGGCCTCCTGAGTCTCCCTGCAGTGAGAAGTACTTTTGGATACTATTGGACTACAGGATCCCATTCATTAACACTTAGGATTAATAACTCTCACCAAGGTGACATTTTCATTCGCTTCATGCAAGAATTCTGAAGAGACTTCCGGTGCGAGTTTTATTAAGTTATCTGTTACAAGTCTAAAAAAGCGCAGATACAAAGTAAACCTTTAGAAGAAGCATCAGAAAGCATAACATTAGCAAAATTAGCTTTACGAAAGGTATAATTAAAACATACCTTATACATGTGGAAACTCAGGCTTATTCCATGTGCACGAAAAAATACTTACTCTACAGGACAAGCCTTGGCTTTTTCCAGACGCACGAGCACAAATTTTCTCATCAGGAATGAAAAACGTAGGAGAAACCATCTTATTGCACATTACATTGGTCATTGTTGTCATTACAGTATGAAGAAGAACAGGCGAGTTAGAGCTACCATCACCTAAGAGAAAAAGAAAAGTGATTAGCAATCTTTTTCATTAAAGGTTCCCCATGTATAGGGAACTTCGTTTCATGTATAACTGCTTGCTTTGTATATTACTTGTTTATATGAAGTTTTAATATGAGCATAAAAACTGCTTGATTAAGCTAAGTTAAGTCACGGATCTCTCTGAGATTGTATGTTATTGGTAAATACTATATTTTATACGTATGTGAAGCCTCTGGTTCTCCCAAGACATATCTGTGTTTGACTGACCCCTAGAAAAACGAGTGTGTCACAGTTCCCTCCCATTAATCAATTGTTTGGGATTTCTGATTTTTCAGCTAATAGTTTAGTATAAAATGCCCAAGGTGTCCATGTCTTGGATTTTTAGCTAATTATTCCTGATAATCCCATTATTGAGCCATGACTGATGAACTTGTGTCCCTTGCTCTGAAGATCTTGTATAAATACCTCTGAATCAGAAAACTGTGTCAGTTCACTGTTTAGGCTAAGACTGTACATGTTAAGGAAAGCAAATTCTGTAAATCTCCTAATTATATTGTTTCTTCACTTGGGAATTATAAACTGTTAATCTACTATTAGCTTGATATATGATAATCAGGAACTTACTTCCAATCGTTTGTCCCCATCCACAGACGAAGACCTCAGTGTTGTCGTACTTATTGTTTGGGTCTTCAGGAAGGCAGATTGGTGAAACAGTGTTCTTGACATCGAAAGGGATTGGCTGTTCCGTTTTGAGAATTGCAATGTCATTTACATAGGTCTTACTGTCATATGCCGGGTGAAGTGTCATCTGTGAAAAACGCCTTTGACATTACAAGGTTTATTAGAGAGATGAATGGCTTCACTATGTATATGTAGGTAATAATAATGAACCGGGAAATAAGTAGAAGCATTTTAAAATAGGGCATGCATATTTCCGTTCAGTTTTGGCCGTCATCATTGAAAGCTGTCCAGGTACTGGATAGGAGGCATCCGGATTCATGCATATCCATGGTCAGCTGCAGCACCTTGGTTTAGCGCAAGGTTGGCAACCAATATGGAAGGTACTTCTTTTGTCACTAGTGTAAGCACTCCTCCTCCCGCACTCTGTATCCAAAGCAGATCAAATCTTGAATATATAGTTGTGAACTCTTGATGCCTTGAGTATGAGCTGACCATCACAAGATCTCTAATTTTATTACTTTTACTTTCGGTTCCTATTCGCTTCTCTTTGTGTACATCAATCATCAGTCCCTCTCCGTTTTGTAAAGTGATTCAGATTTCCTAAACTTTTAAGAGTGTTTCTCGCCACTACAGTGGTTATTCGAAGTCCAAAGATGTTTTTAGCACCTGAACTGCCAGCTTTAGTTCTCTTGAAGTACCCTCATTGTCTCCAAGAGCAGCTCGGTAGAAAAGGATGTTCGTGGGCCTGTCCCAGTTTTCTTGAAATTTGAGACACGTGCTCGTTTTACTATCACCATTATCATCATCAATGTTCTCTTCTTCCATAAATGTCATCCAGATCTACATACAAATATTCCCCTTCGCCTGATCCTTAAGAAACAAAACTAAAGAAGCTTGGAATGTCTACTTAAGTTAAGATTCGTAGTTGATTTACAAGGGTCCTCCTCTAAGGTTCGAGCCAGGCAAAATAGCAATATGTTTAACTGAAGACCTACTGCTTGGTACTTCAAAATAAAATCGAATTTCAAATATTTTTCACCACAGAGCTAAAATATTCTAGTAAACACGAGATTCTTTGCCTTGATGAGTGACTCATTATTCTTCACTCTTGAAATAGTCCTTGTTTACATATCTGACAAAAGCATAAATGGTAAAACAGGAACTTGAAAGAAATTCAGATCTATTCGGGTTTAAATAAATCGACAATGTGATTACAGCGAACAACAAAGATGTAGCTGTTTTGTGTGCATGAACGGCACTGGACAAACATCACAATTACCTTAGCAATGTTGAGGTACTTAGTTGCAGCTAATGGCTTCCTGTAGTCATGCAACCCAACAACCGCCAGTGGGCGAAAACTTGACCCACTGTCAAAAAAATAAAGATATTCAATGAATGAAGTAATGAGTAGAGAAATCAATCCATCAGTCAAGACCAAGATTTTTTGCCCGTGCTCTGAGTTCCTTTTTCTCAACAGACAGAGCCTATTAGATAGTGGCTTCTGAAAGGTATCACACATCTGATAAAAACAAAGTCTTCTTATAATTGCAACTTGTAAAGGGTTCAGCCATAGAAATATGATCTCTGAATTGAAGTATCCTTTCTAAATGGAAAATTTTCTAGATGGAGCAATGACTATGACATCAGATACTCTTACTATGTGCTGTTTGGTATGTCGATGCAGTGTGCAGCTGTAAGGATGTGATAAGGGCCAATGATGGATCCTCCACAAAATACGTTAGGATCCAGTTTACTAAAAATAAGTCCCACTTGCCAGGGATACTCGTGGGGCAGTGTTTCTGTTCCTGTGATAATTCTTTTTGTGTTTCTTTTGCCACAGGCTAAAAAAAGAAGCAAGAAAGAAATGCGAATTTGACAAGGGCAGTTATAAAGATCTAATTCATACATAGTTATTTAATTGTTTTAGCCTTTGAGTCGCAACAATGCATGTCAAAATATTTATCCTATGAGTTACTAAAAGTTTTGTTTTACTCTATAAATCAAAAGAATTATTCTATGAGCAACTAAAAGCCTTATTTTTTATCACTGTATCTTCAAACCATTTTCAGCAAATGCTTTGTAAGAAACATTAATACGACGAAAAAAAGGAGAGTATATTACCATAGACGTGCATGCAGCAGAAAAAAAATATTGAGAAGGCATTAAAACAAAGAGAAAAGGCGAAAAGGAAATATGTACAGAAATAACTTGACTTACAATTAGCGTAAATTCTGCAGTGGATGTTTCCATGATATGATGGAAGTATATTCTCAGCCAAAATCCTCAAAGAGTCTCCGGCCTGTTCGTCCTTCAGGGAATGAGTTTCATTGCAAAGTCTACCAAAATAAACCTTAATTGTAATAGTCACAATGGCCTCTAATCATGTCTATTTCTTCACACTACTTTCACCAAAGGCCTAGAATCCACATTAGAAATAAATAAAGAATCCTTAACCTAATCAGGTGGGATTTGAACCCATCCACACGAGTACGACTCAGGTTACCAATTACTCCAATGACTTGGAGAAAAATTACCTAATATACTGACATCAATGGGTTTGAACCCTATTATGGTTGGTAGGAGAAGGTTTCTTCTTTTGTTCCGTTTCCGTTTTTATGTCGATATATATATATATCATATATATATATATATATATATATATATATATATATATATATATATATATATATATGTATGTATGTATGTATATATAACATTATCCTATGACAATCATTAGTGGTAAATGAAACACTGCCCTTAGTTACGCAGAAAAAGACTCCTTCCAAACCACAACCCTCCCTGATTCAAGAATCATTGCCGAGCTGAAAATTACCTCAAGGTCTTTTGTCCGTAACCTATCGTCACTTTTCCACTGCTGTAGTCTGACGAATTCCATAGAGACTTCATGTCACAGGTGAACACCAGAGATGAATAAGAAGAAAGAGTTCTAACACTGGAGATCTGAAATGACAAAAAATTAGTGAAGGGAAGATTGAACGTTGTTCCAGATGGACTCTTAACTGAACCATCTTTTACAGTCGTTTCCCATATGAAATTCGTCTTCCTTTGGTTAAGTCAAATGAACATATTGGGGATTTTTTTCAGGACTACCAGAAGAGATTCTTTTCAGAGTCTTACCTTGTATTCCACGTACTTCGATGCTTCTTGTTTCCCAAAAGTGAAAGAGAATGTTGCAGTTTCCCCAGGCTCCAATAGAACTGCTTCATTGTCTAAGATCATACAAGAAATGGTGTGAATATATGCTTTGCAAGACTCATAAGAAACATTTGTAAATACTGAACACACGTCTAAATTAAGGCAAAGTTTTTCTGTAGTACAATGATCAGTAATTTACAATACAAGTTTTACTATCATTTATACATGAATATTAAACAGTAATTTGGGATAATTTTTCAATATTCAATATTGACAACTTTCTCCTTGTATCTTTACAGCTAATTAATTTTGTAGCCTTTCTTGCATAATGAATACAGACCCAGTTTTTAACAAAAAATGGAAAGCTTGTTCATTTCTGCTCCACTCTATTTAACTTTACTATGGAAATAAGCACAAATATTTCTACTTACCATTATACCAAGTATCCCTCCAGTTGTCCTCTGACCATGGCTGGTCTACAGAAGGAGCTCCTAAATTACTACCACATCCCACCCAATCCACATCATGGCCTCCTTCTGTCAAAGATTCCTCATCCCATCTATTTTATAACAAGAGAGAAGTTTAGAAATGGTATAAAAAGAATCAAAACCTTTAAGTTACGATTTCAGAACCCGAACTCGATATGTTTAATGAAGTATAAGTATTTAGAATTATGAAAATAATAGAATTTACTTACCCTAAGCTCATGGATTCTGCCCGAAGTACCATCTGGAAAGTGATAAAAATGTCACTAAGATAATCTCTCTCTCTCTCTCTCTCTCTCTCTCTCTCTCTCTCTCTCTCTCTCTCTCTCTCTCTCTCTCCACTGCTAAACTAGACAAGACAATCAACAGTGAATAATTAGAACTCCCAAGTAAGGCACGATGAACCAACAAAGATTTCAGACGAATTCCTATTCACAGCAAAAGAATAGGTTCTCTGTGTGTGTACAAATGCATGTCTTGATAACTTACGAGGAAAAGTAGACCCAGAATCTGGCAAAGGATATCCATGCTGAATGATTGAATGACGAAGTTGTTTCTTCCTAGATCACACCAGTCTTGTCCTGGCACGGGCTTTAGCTCTAGGGCATCCCCTGAATGGAATGAAAACGATGGAAGAAGCGTTTCTCTAATCTTGTTCAGTTCCTCTTCTGCCGCAGCCACGGTCTCCCAGGTCTATTTATCTGAGATCATCCCTGATGGCTTCCCTGCCCAAGTGTTCCTGTCTGATGAGGCTTCAGACTGATACAAGAGACTGAAAAGAAACTGCCACCAACCTCGGTGAGTTATGCATTCGGTTCTTTCAGAGCCGAGCAGTTTGTTCTCGTATATTGCGACTAATTGACAAGGTTTTTCAATTCTGTGAATAAGGAAGTGTGAATGTTGTGAGAAACGGAACCGAGAGCCTCATTTTACCTGTGCAGTTTGTCACAAGGGGTCGATGGCTCCACGTTAGTGAATAACGTTCACACATACTGACAAGTAGCAGTCACACACATGTATATATTAAATGCAATACGTATAAAAAAAATTTATGTGACAACAGTCGTCTAAATGTGATGTTTCGACGCTTTGACTTGGCATTATCCAGCCCGGGTCCAACCACTCAGTCCTAAAGTGCATCTACAGCGTGAGGGATCCTTGCTCTGAATTTAGAGTGGTGGGGAACGCCAGTTCAGTTGGGACTTAACTTCTCAACCTTTAGGTTATCATTAGTTTTGACGTCTAAATATGTATTGCATATGCCGAACAACGAACGTTTCCTCAGGAGAAGATGAAGGGATCCATCGTTCGTCTTTATAAGGTAAAAGTGATACAGGAACTTTGAAGAATGCCAGGACAGTTGAATGCGATAAATTCGATTCAAAAGGTAGAACAGGAGACAGAATGACTTACCTGGGAAGAACAGTGCTGACTGAGACAAATAACAGATAGTTGGATCACGTACTCATTTAAAACTGTGAAGCGTTTGAAAGCAGGAGGAAAATTTTGTGCATTGTATATGCATGGACGCTGATGAAACTTATGACAGAACTAAAAGAGATGTAACATGGAGGGAATTTATACTTTTAAAGACAGTATTCTCAGATCATTTAAAGGATGAAAAGTTTATTTTGCAATATACAGATTGAAGAGTGGCTAGTTTGGTGTAAAGTTGCAGAAACACTTATCTTTTAACCACTATAAAAGTATGTGGAATCTATAGGATTGTTAGCTGATAAGCATTATGCATACAGGAGACAATTAGGCACCTGCCATGCTCTTTTCGGCTTGATATGCCATTTGCAAGAGAAGCTTGATAAGGATTTTGAGTGCAGAATAATTTAAACATATTTTAATGCCGCTTTCGATTGACTAAACCACAAGACACTTACTATTTATAAACTTCAGAATCGTGGAGTTGGTGGATATGTTATAGGATTACTTCAAGATATCCTTACTGGTAGGCAGCAGCGAGCTGCTGTTGATAGGATCTTAAGTGAACCAAGACCTAATGTATCTTGAATTCCACAGGATCACTGCTATTTCCGCTTACTCAGGGAATAGCTTACAAAATACTTTGTTGTTGTTCTTCTTCTTCTTAGAGAGATAGGAAAGGTCTATGGGAGAGTCTAAAAAGGTCTGAAAAATGTGTTTTGTGTTGAGTTAAAGTTACAGGTCGTTCATTTGGAACTTCAAAAGTTCAAGCACAGACACTATTCATTGCTACCCAAATACTGCTTTTCTTGCATTTCAATGGTCTTAACAACTTACTAATTTAATAAAGTATTCTTTTTAATGAGTGAGATCTCTTCTTTCTGTTATTTCGCTCCACCATCTCTTACTTCTTCCTAATGAACACCACCTACTTTGGAAGCTTGAATTTCAAGTCAATAGCCCATGCGGGTTTCTTCCATATGAATAGTGCTCATCTTTTGAACAACAATAATAATAACAATAATAATTATAATAATACTGTTAAGATTAACGGTAATATAAAAGTTGAGAACTCAAGTTCCAACTGAACAGGCGTTCTCCACCATTGTAAGCTCAGAGCAAGCTTCCATCACTTTGTAGACGTACTTTAGGACAAAGGGATTGGGCCCAGCAAGGACAAATATATATATATATATATATATATATATATATATATATATATATATAATATATATATATATATATATATATATATATATATATAGTATATTTATATATATATATATAGGGGTGTGCGTGTGTGTGCGTGTGCGTGTTTGCTACTTGTTAGCATGTTTGAACGTTATTCCCTAAATTAAGGTCATTTTTAGTGGGTTCATTGACCCTCGTGACATCCGCATAGGTAAAATTACCCTCCGGCACCACTACTCAAAGCCATCACACTTCCTTATTCAAGGAGTTGAAAAACCCTGTCAATTAGTCACAAAATAAGAGAACAAACTGCTCAGCTCTGCAAGAACGGAATGCTTAACTCACGGAAGTTCGTGGCATATTTAGTTCAAGTCTTTTATATCACTCTGAAGCCTCATTGGACAGTAACACCTGAGCAGGGTGTTATTCCAGTCAGTCATTGATTCCAAATGCCTTGCTAAGGCTAAGGGAGTAGTGGATTACAATGGCTCTGGGCAGAATTCCTTAAGAATGTCATAATCAGTTTACTCACGGATGTTCTCTACAACATTTGTTGGGATAGCTACAAGAACTTCTGTCTGGTCAGTTCTTCCATCTTTTAGAAACTAGTCATTTCCTCCTCCCTACACTATGATTGCACTTTTTCTATTATTCACCTTGATTTTTTTCACTGCCTCGGATATCTTCTTTGCTACTGCACCTGGGTAAGAATGAACATTCCTCTTCTATTATTTTGCCACAAAATTTAACCCCTGATCTTTTACTAACGAGTCTCCAATTAAGATTGTTTCCTCTTCTGTTTCCGAGAGCACAGCAAATCTATTCAGTCTATCGATTCCTTTTGGGGGGCAATTGTGTTTCCTGGTTCCTATCAGCTCTCTTGAATTCATCATTTTTATTCTTGTAAGCCTCTTTCTTTGTACCTTGTCTAGTTCTTGTGTCTGTTTCATTTCGGTTCTGGTCTTTAGCAATTGTTTTCTAATCTCCACTATACTTTCTCCGTTTTCTACTATGTCTTTGTTCAGTTCCTGTTTCTCTCTCTTAAGGTTTGCAACTTCTCTTCATAGGTTCCCAATTTCCTTTTCCATCCTGTATTCTCTTCTCTTCGAGTTTTTCCTTTGTCATCTCCTTTAGTTCTTTTGCTAATTCTTCTACTTCCCTCCTCGGTTTAGCGATCTCCTGTTCTTGTTGACAAGAGAGACAGACACTGAGACTACCTAACTTTGATGTGCATGCCTCTTTGCAGTCTACGCACCACTTGTTTACACTGCATTTTGCATATATATGCTTTAATCTTAACTCTTCTTGAGTCATCTCTGTTTGTGCCTTGGTTTAAATATTTCTACTTGTGCTTTTAATTCAGTATTCTTTCTATTGTGATCAGTTGAAAAGGAAAAATGGAGGGTGGTTGAGTACTCCTGCAGTCGCCGCATCCGCTTATCCATGGACAGTTTTCCATAGTTCGTCGCCAGGATACCTTTTATTGTTGCCACACTAACATACGGTCTCCCAGTTGCTAGGGGATCCCAA
>NC_087200.1:210615300-210617800 GCF_015104395.2 Macrobrachium nipponense
AATCAGCAGAGAGAACCCCCTTCCTTTCCAAGACATCCTCATAACAACAAAAGGGATGCTTACATTAATCTTATTCCAATCTTTTTCCCATAATTTAAAATGAAGAGTCAATTGGGATATCTAAATTCAACGTCAATTGGAAATTAGTATTTCGCAAAAAGGAAAAATTACCCAAAATTCTACGCAATAGAAGACATTAAAAATCAACGTGCCTACAGTCCTCCCCCATAGCCAAAATGCCACCACCCGTCATAAACGATATGAAGATCCAGGCATACCAACAAACTGAAATGAAACATCGTATTTTGGACAAATATATTGCAGTTCTGAGAAAAATATGATCTAAAATCAAAAGTGATTTACTTAAATTGCGATTTCTGAACTTACTGCAGACTAAGTTGAAATTAACAAAATACTTTAATACATCTGCTTTAAGAGCTAAATATAGATTGCCAGATCCGACAATCCAGGCATCCCAACAATATGAAATGCAATATCCTATTTTGGACAAGGTCACTGCAGTGCTGAGGGTAAAATAATTGAATCAAAATTGATTTACTTAAATTCGGGTTTCTGAACTTACTACAGACTACGTTAAATGACAAACTACCCTAAAATCATAAGCTTTAAACAGATTGGCCGTTCCGACAACCCCTCTGTTACTGTTTGTAGACATAAGGCCTCGCCATGTTTTACTTTCACCAAATACTTGCAGGAAACAAATACATATTTAAAAAAAAATCAGGATATTCATCGAAAATAAATATAATATTATTCAAGAATATGTTATTAATATTCGTCATAAAGAGATCATAAATAGATACCTCTACAACTCAACTGTAGAAATTGATGTGCAACGGAACCATCATTTTATGATTAAAAGTTATCTAAAAAGTAATGGGTAATGCTTAAGGTAGGAAGGATTATTATGGTAATATGAATAGGAATCGTCAATGACCGGATAAAGCATAATATATGATGATTGAAACATGTTAGAATAATAAATTTTCTAATGAAAATTACATTAAAATGCCGTTACAAACTAATATCCTTTTGTGACAAAGCATTCCGCTGTAGTTCCATAGAACCTCACACCATAAAACTCCATTCCAAAACCTCATTTGTGTTAGGAGTTTTACAATTTAGTGCCAGTTATATTTGACCCTGAGTGCCACAGCTCTGGTACGACCGAATTATGAAATGTTTGGTGGAGTGCCACTAGTCAGACAATTGCTTTAGATTTTTCTGAATTTTCTGTTTCGTATGCAATATTGTTTGGGGATAAAAACAGTGGTAAATAGAGTTTTAGTTTTTGTATAATCTGGTGAATACGTGACCAATTGTGTGAACACTTCTATAACACATACACACTCACTCATGTAAATATATACATACACAAATATATACGTGTCTATATATATCATCGTCTATTTACTAATAAGCAAAATAAACATATAGAATTCGCAATAGAGTAATTAAAAAATTCAGGCACTTCCACGAAATCCGAGAGGCAAGCGAGAGTAACTTTATGAAAAACCCAGCGGGTGATAAGGTCTTGTGCTGGGTAAAAGGGGGAAGGTGGAAGCTTGTTAAAGAGGAAGTAAACATTGGAATGAAGGGTGGAAATGAATTACAAGGAATCCGGGAAAGAGAGTTCATTTGCTTTATCTTTGATGGAAGAAATAAAAATGGAGAGAGGAAGAGAATATCTGAAATGAATTCTATTCAGCTGCAATTCCGATACCTAAAGGAAGGAGTTCCTCGTTGGACGAGTGTTCCTCGCGCTCGGCTACCAATCCGACGGCCCGAAGTTCGATTCTCGGCTGTGCTAACGCGGAATCAGAGGAATTTATTTTTTGGTGATAAAAATTCATTTATTGAATATAATGTGGTTCGGATCCATAATAAGCTGTAGGTCCCGGTACTAGGTGACCAATTGGTTCCTAGCCACGTAAAAATATCTAATTCTTCGGGCCAGCCCTAGGAGAGATGTTATTCAGCTCAGTGGTCTGGTAAGATATACTTAACATTTAACCTAAATAAAGGACACTTAGTCTGTGAATTAACTTAATTAACTTTTTTTTTTAGCTTTGACGTCTCATTTTAGGAAGCTAATGAGATGTATACTAGAAGTTGCGTAATTATTTTACGCAATTTCTTCATTTTGTAAATAAATGTGGAGGAAAAGACCAAGAACAAGCTTGAGAATGAAGAATGGCAGTGATTAGGATAGCATGAAACTAATTCGGAATAAAGTGACATCAATTGCATTTGCTTGTCACAAATTTCTTCCCAAGTATTAACAAATGACAGCTAGGTTCTTCAAGTTCTACTTTAACTGTTATGTTTAAATCACTGCTTATCAACATTTGTGAAGCAAGGACTATTCTTCTTTATCGTTTAAATTCATAAAAAATTATAAACATAACACAAAGGCTTATTAGGGATCTTGAATAAATTTTCTACCTTTCTATGTGGTCTTTGGAAAATTCTACGAATT
>NC_087200.1:210624226-210649226 GCF_015104395.2 Macrobrachium nipponense
CTAAACAGTGATGAGTACTCCTCTGTGGAAGAAAGCCATACAAATGGGGAGAAAGCTTTTCTTGTAACCGGTACATTAGCCTGGTTAGTAATATACGCTCAAACACTTTACTAAAACAGGAGGTGAGGGAGATAGGCCGATATTTATCAGTTCCAGGCTTTGTGATAGGAATAATGTGCTAGTGGTCCAGCCAGCAGGTACATATCCATGGTGGTAGCAAAGATTTACTACAATGGTAGAAGAGGATTTCCAGGAACCTTCTGGAGGAGACGAAGCACTTGATAAGTAAGGCCATCATCTCCAGGAGCAGAATTTTTTTCCCATAACAGCACATTGCAGCTCATCCTCGGTGATCAGCTGTTTGTCCTCCTTGTCTGATTCCAACAATGCAGCCATCAGACGAAGGTTGCGCAATTGCTCTGGAAGAAAGTGCTTCTTGGATTTGTACAGGGACGATTACTGGACCGTGACTGGGTTGACCAAGTAGTGATGAGATCCTGGGCATATGCTTGTGGACTGTGATGAAGTGCACATGTGGTTTTTTTCTTGACAGTCCTTTTGATGAGATGCCACATGGTCCCAACGCTTGTCTGGTGGTTAATTAGGTCAGTGTATTTTTATACCATGACTCAGTGTAGACATACTTCTGGAGAGCAACTAAATCATCCTCGCCTACTGATATGAAGTAGATGATTAGGTGTCGGTTGTGTCTGAAAGGCAAGGCCAGCATCGGCCGCAACTCTCTCTGCTGGCATAATGCGTTGATCCAAGGTCCAGTCATGGGCAACAAGATGACTTTTAATGTGAGGTCTGACAATATATAGTTGATAGAAGTCATGGGTAGCTTTTACCAAAGAATTATACGGGTTCTGGAGAGTGTTTATCAAAGGTAGGGTAGGACAAGGAGATGTATGAAACGTATGTTGGGCAGTACTTGGGTGGAATGGTGATGCGGGTGGGTACGATGATAGGGGTCACTTGGCTGGGGGATGAGTCTGTATTGCGTACTGTAGACATAAGGCAACATGGTCAGAAAAGAACGAGGGAACAGAATGACAGGAAGACATGTGATGCCACGAGCCCAGATGTAAGAATATGATCAAGAGTGCCCCCCTGGAGGTGTGGTGGCACCACCTGTATCCAACGGGTTAAATGAATAACGATGGATGTAGTTGAGCAGAGGAACTCCACTGCGGTTGGGAATGGAGGAGAGACATCACCAAGATCTGGGGGTGTGGCATTGAAATCACCCATGTAGATCATGCCAAGGTTTGTAGGTGTGGGAAGTGCCAGTGAGGTTAATTAGGCCAGGGGCAGAGTAAACATGCATAATCGAATATGACCATCACCTATCTTAACCTGAAAAAGTTGGAAGGTCATGTTAATATCTGCTGATGAGCGAAGGAGTTGATGAGGGAGAGAAGAGTGGATGTAAGTAATAAGACCATTCCTGACATGATGTACATATGAAAACTAAACCGGAGAGTGTTGGAGCTTCATCACCTGGCTGAGCACCGCCAGGGAAGCTTTCTTGAATAAATATTACTTGTGGGTGATGGCGAATAAACATATGTCCTGGAGAATTGTCTAATTCCAAAGGGCATTTCATGAAAGGACATGTAGTTGCATGAGTCTAGCTTAACGCTGTGAGAGACAGGTCGAGCATGTACCGGAGAAGCAGCACTGTTAGATGGTGCACCAAGTGTAGGAGGCTGAGCTGGCAGGAGGCCACTGACCCTTTCAAGACAAGAGGCAAAACAGTATCTAGCTTCTCAGTAAGTGAGGCAAACAGAGGGTTATGAGATTTGTTGTGCCCTTGACTAGTGTGTGCGAGGTTACGTGCAATGGTAGCCTGCTGAGGGATCAAGCTATCGAAGCTTCCATTTTGCTCAGATTCCTCCTATGTTTGTGGATACCCATATTCTTTTGCTTTCCTATGGCCTAATTACACATCTTAAAGCTCTTGTGAGTCATACGGTGCACTGTGAGCTTGTACATGAGTTTTTTCGCAGCATCCCTTCAACTGCAACCCCTTTCATACCTTTTACTGTGCCCCCGTTAATATTCTTTTCTTCCATCTTACTTTCAACTCTATATTCAGATAGATGAAAAAGCATCTTCATATTGTCACGAGAATTTAGGTGTATATATATATATATATATATATATATTATATATATATATATATATATATATATATATATATATATATATATATATATATATATATACACTGTCAAATCGGATCAAGATCTCTAGAATAACTTCAGTTCAGCTCTGGAAATATCCGTATGCATATTTAAATCCCTCGCCTATGTAAAGATCTTTTTGTTTTCTTAAATTCGTCTCTTCGTTTAAGACCAGCAAGTCTCTTTGTCCACTAAAAGCTCCCATTTTTAGATTAGGAGATAAATGAGTAAATATTTAATAACTATGAAAAGGTAGAACTAAAAGAGTTGTCACGATAGCTCTTCTTTTCCTTAAGAAATTTAAATTATTTTTCTGTCTTGTTCTCTGCTTCGAATATCAACTAATTGATGTTTACTTGCTAAATATAATTTATGGTATTTTAACTTATGTTTATCTTACCATGAGCACGATTAGTTATTAAAACATTCTAAATTATTCCTTATATTACACTTTAAGATTATTATATATATATATCAATATATATATTATATATATATATATATATATATATATATATATATATATGACTGGTAAAAATGTTCTGTAACAACAGAATTCCATCAATAATTAAAAGGAGCCCATAAAAACACCAAAATGTAGAGAGAAAAGTGCTATATTTCAGAGACTGCTGTCTCTCTCTTCCGGTATATGAATGAGAAAATTTAACGCAGAAAAGGTGGTATTTATACCAAGAGATCCGTCCACAAGTAAGGCCAATTTAGGTTACCCCCTACCCGCTGATCATTTCCCATTGGCGCTTGGCAAAATAATAAAGTTAGTTGAATTATGTGCATCTAATAACGTATTTTCATTCGGGGAATCATTCTACAGCAAAAAAATTCGGGTAGTATGGGTTAGTCCTTTAAGTCCTGTTTTAGCCAATCTGTACATGGAATACTTTGAAACTACAGTAATAAATGCAATAAAACCCAAAACATGCTGTTGGAAGAGATACGTGGATGACATACCTAAACATTTTGGGATAATAAGTGGGGAGGTAATTTTAATGAATTCCTTTCAAAAATTAAAACGCATTAGCTGCCCAGCATCAAATTTAAAAGTTGAATGGGAAACAGACAACAAAATTCCTTTTCTTGATGTTTTAATAATCAGAGACACGACAGTATACAAATTACCATATACAGAAAACCAACATTCTCCACTTTCATATTCACTACTTTAGCTATCACGACATTACTATCAAGATAGGTGTAGCTAGCAACCTATTCTTAAGAGTCTTACGAATTTGTTCCCCAGATATCCTGGAAAAAGAATTTGAACTAATTCGCAAGCAACTTTCATCTTTAAAGTATCCTGACCATATAATTGAGAAAGCAATTCAAAAAGCAAACGTAATTTTCTACCGACCCCCCTAAAGACAAGACCAGAGATACACCCAAAAATAAAAATAAAAATTCCTCACCTGGAGACGATTAAGTGAGTAACCCACACCTTGGGAAATCCAACCCTTTTTCATTTACCTACCCAAATACCTTAGCCAAATCCCTGATTAAACGTCCAACAAAAGACATCTCCCAAAGACTCTGGGGTATATGTGATCCCATGCTAGGACTGTGACCAATCTTACATCGGATTTACAGGTAAATCACTTCCCCAGAGATTAATACAACACAAACGGTCAGTTAGGTATGGACAACAGAACTCGGCTATTTTCAACCATATAAATGAACATAACCATAGAATAAACTGGAATTTGTCACGTGTAATTTATAGCAGCAACTGCCGGTACAAGAGTCAAATAATGGAATCGGCCTTAATAAAAGAGAAGCAGGTAATGAACATCTCAAAAGGGGCGTGGATCTCAGATGTCGTCGACGAAGTTTTCATTCAACCAACGCTTAAGAAGATTAAAGGAAGATTATCAGCGGGGGTGACCTAAATTGGCTTACTTGTGGACGAATCTCTTGGTATAAATACCACCTTTTCTGTAAACTTTTCTCATTCATATATCTGAAGAGAGACAGCTGTCTCTGAAATATAGTACTTTTCTCTCTATATTTTGGTGTTTTTATGGGCTCTTTTTATTAGATATATATATATATATATATATATATATATATATATATATTATATATATATATATATATATATTATATATCCTATATATATGTATAAATATATATATATATATATATATATATATATATATATATATATTATATATATATATATATATATATATATATTATCTATATATATATATATATATATTATATATAATCGATATATATATATATATATATATATATAGTATGTATATATATGCTATATATCTATTATATATATATATATATTATATATATCTATATATATATAACTATCGATATATATATATATATATATTTATATATATATATCAATTCGAGCTACAAATGTCCACTTGGACGGTGGTTCGATCCCATGGGGGGGACGAAATTATTATCAACTAAAAAAATTCCCCTTCGGTACATATATGAAAATATATTCATTTGGGAGGTAAAGTGAATTTAGATATTAAAGGACATTTGTAGCTTGAATTGATATATAAATGGATCACGGTTCGTATGCAATAATTATTCATATATATATATATCATATAGATATATATATATATATATATATATATATATATATATATATATATATATATATATATATAGACACACACACACACACACACACACATATATATATATATATATATAATATATATATATATATATATATATATATATATATATATATATATATATATATATAATCTTAAAGTGTAAATATAAGAAATAATTTAGACTGTTTTAATAACTAATCGTGCTCACGGTAAGATAAACATAAGTTAAAATACCATAAATTATATTTAACAAGTGAACATCAATTAGTTGATATTCGAAGCAGAGAACAAGACAGAAAAAATAATTCAAATTTATTCTTAGGAAAAGAAGATCTATCGTGACAGCTCTTTTAGTTCTACCTTTTCATAGTTATTAAATATTTACTCATTTATCTCCTAATCTAAAAATGGGAGCTTTTAGTGGACAAAGAGAATTGCTGGTCTCAAACGAAGAGACGAATTTAAGAAAAAGATCTTTACATAAACGAGGGATTTAAATATGCATGAGAATATTTCCAGAGCTGAACTGAAGTTATTCTAGAGATCTTGATCCGATTTGACAGTTTATATAAGAGCCTTTTATCCTTCAAATCTTTTTACTTTCCAAAATGTATTTGGTTTTTGTAAGTTATATGCGTAGTTGCTATGAGCAATGAATTAGTTATTGAATATAATTTTGAATTGCATGTCCTCGGATAGAGAGAGAGAGAGAGAGAGAGACGGGGCGGTGGGAGGGAACGTTGCTTTAGAAAGAGAGCCAGACAGACAGAGGTAAAAGGTCATATTCTTAAGTGATAGAGAGAGAGAGAGAGAGAGGGGACGGATGAGAGATTGATGAGAGTGATTTGGAGAGAGAGAGAGAGAGAGGTAAAAAGTCTTTTAATTTCCGTCAATGTCGGGGAATAAAAGATATACATTTCAAGTCTGTAAAGATTACTCCTTCCACTCTCTCTCTCTCTCTCTCCTACAGATAAGTGAGCACGCGATGTCTCCTCGGATGAACTAACAAATCTTTGAGACATTCTAATCCTTGTAACTCCTTGTAACTCCTTGTCACTCTCTCTCTGTCTCACATCCTATTCCGAATACCACAGGCGAGAGATGTAATACCTCAACATCCAGGAGCTTGGAATGATATTCACCTTTTTCTGATCTTTAATGGTTTCTGATTACCCCCTCCCCACTTAAAAACATCTCTCTCTCTCTCTCTCTCTCTCTCTCTCTCTCTCTCTCTCTCTCTCTCTCTCTCTCTCTCTCATTAAACAGCATTTTCCTTCGAAATGTCTGGCAGAGTTTTTGATTAATTATTGTTTTGTTTCGCAACGTGTATGAGTTACAGAGGAGGAAGTTAACTTCACATGTAATTTTATATTTTTTCGTAGTTTATCGTTCAAAGATATTAGCTAATTTATTTTAATTCTATAGCCTAATTAACCTAGGCTTCAGTGGATTTACTATGCTAATTACCAGTTAGTACACACAGGTAGCACAGTTTATAATAATAATAATAATAATAATAATAATAATAATAATAATAATAATAATAATAATAATAATAATAATAATAATAAGAAGAAGAAGAAGAAGAAGAAGAAGAAGAAGAAGAAAAAGAAGAAGAAAAAGAAGATTTTATCCTTAAAACATAATATTTAACACAAATCTCCACTTTACCTTTTATCGTCTGACACCAAATCACAAGATTTTCTTCATTTCTCAAAGGAAAACAAACGAATCTTTAAAAGAAAGAAAAACAAACCTTTGAATTCTTGAGCCTAAATCCGTTCAGTCTCCTCATCCAGAAAACGGAAAAAGGTTGAAGCTTTACATTGACGGAGGCGTTCGGGAAATGCGCTTAACACATCACTGCTTCTCTCTCTCCTGAATACCTAATCAGGAGTTTGACCCAGGTCGTGTTCTGGCGCGCGACAAATCATTTTATTTTTATTATTTTTTTTCCCTTACCAACCAGACGACTGAAGTTTGGTAGACATCAGATTCGGGGAGAACAGTTTTGGATTTAAGGTGTTTTTTCTCTTGACAAAGTTTGTGTGTGTTTGTTTGTTTGTTTGTTTGTTGTTTTTTTCTTCTTTGTGCATTGTTGTTTTCGTGTATGTGATAAAGCACATATTGATTCGACGTTTATATGATAGACAATTCCATTTTTGTGGATCACCCACTGTCTTTTCTACCTGAATTTAGTAATGAAATAACCATAATAATTCCTAGGTGAACGATGATCGATAAATACACTTCGTCTCGTACCTAAGCTATTGGTAATCACAGCAACATTGGTTCATTAAATGTTATATCATAGCTGGATCAGATGTGCTCTGAATCAGTTATGATCTTATTGGTATATCATATTGCTTTCTGATGATTAAACGTAGAGAAACATCAAGCTCATTTATTGAGAGGATAAACCGAAACTTGTTTTCAAGCAACAACTTTTTTAATCGTTTCACGTCTAATCATTATAGAAACATTATTTACAGCTTTCACTTCTTTTCAATTTGGGAGTTAATGCAAGTTTTCTATTTTTCTTTGTTTTCTAAATGATTATTTTTCCTCTTAAAATTAGATTATAATATGATATTTGTCTATGATTTATAATACTTGTACATTCTAATCGTCATAGTATGATTATATTGGAGTTTCAGATAGTTACTTAAAATGATTAAACTTCACACAATTAATTTAATGTGAATATTGCAAGAACAGAAGCCTTGGACGTTTTGTAATTAATTTAATGGCTAGAGAGAACACTAAGACTAAAAGCTACAGTTTATTGTTTAATAAAAGTATAAATACTTATTATTTCAAAGAATGAGTACTCTGTGATATCCTCTTAACATTAAAAATAATTAACTGCCTGTTTCTACTGTGAGTATCTGTTTAAGTAAAGTGAAAAATGTTTAATGAAAATTTGGTGATATACTTTAAGCTAAGTATATTCATTGTAACAAAAAAAAAAAAACGGGATGGTGAATAGTCAGTTTTTCTATATATCCAAAGTCATTGTGCTTCCTATATATATTTAGAAGGGAATGTCTATAGTAATAATTTTTGAAGACTTCTTTCTGTTAATTGTCGAAATACATGATGTTATTAAAGACGTGTTTCCTAACAAGCTGAAAATACTCTCTCTCTCTCATAATCACGACGGGGTTTGAGAGGATTTGTTACCAGTCATAATTATTCAGAGATTTATATATTTTGACTCTGTAACCAGAGGTTCATAAATCCCCAACCTGAACTATTATGCTCGATGAGCGATGACATAACACGGCCAATCATGACCTAGATTTTTTTTTTTTTCAAGTGAATTAATTCTTATTATGCTCATGGGGCTGAATGATAAAAGTAAAATATAACTGAATATTACGACAAGCACTGAGGTTTCTATTTTAAAAGCGGCTAATAGAATAGAAAATTTGATAAATATTAGATAGACAGCATGATCGCTTTTTGATGATGATATTTTAAATTTTTATTATTTTTAATATAATTATATCACAGTTCATGTTTATCCTGTCCTCATAAAGATAATAATAATAACCCTAATAATAATAATAATAATAATAATAATAATAATAATAATAATAATAATAATAATAATAACAGTAATAATAATAAATAATGACAAAAGTACTACAGAAGATGGATGCCGGGTACCAACTCAAGAAAGAGGCAACAGAATCAACCATCTGATGTTCATGGACGACATCAAGCGGTATGGTAAGAGCATCAAGGAAATAGATACCCTAATCCAGACTGTAAGGATTGTATCTGGGGACTCAGGATGGAGTTGGAATAGAAAAATGCGCCTTAGTCAACATACAAAAAGCAAAGTAACGAGAACTGAAGGGATAAAGCTACCAGATGGGAGCAACATCAAACATATAGAGACACAGGATACAATACCTGGGAATAATGGAAGGAGGAGATATAAAACACCAAGAGATGAAGGACACGATCAGGAAAGAATATATGCAGAGACTCAAGGCGATACTCCAGTCAAAACTCAACGCCGGAAATATGATAAAAGCCATAAACACATGGGCAGTGCAGTAATCAGATACAGCGCAGGAATAGTGGAATGGACGAAGGCAGAACTCCGCAGCATAGATCAGAAAACCAGGAAAACATATGACAATACACAAAGCACTACACCCAAGCGAAAATACGGAAACAGACTATACATAACACGAAAGGAAGGAGGGAGAGGGACTACTCAGTATAGAGGACTGCGTCAACATCGAAAACAGAGCACTGGGGCAATATCTGAAAACCAGTGAAGACGAGTGGCTAAAGAGTGCATGGGAAGAAGGAAAGGACTAATAAAAGCAGACGAAGACCCAGAAATATACAGAGACAGGAGAAAGACAGAAAGAACATAGGACTGGCACAACAAACCAATGCACGGACGATACATGAGCAGACTAAAGTACTAGCCAGCGATGACACATGGCAATGGCTACAGAGGGGAGAGCTAAAGAAGGAAACTGAAGGAATGATAACAGCGGCACAAGATCAGGCCCTAAGAACCAGATATGTTCAAAGTACGATAGACGGAAATAACATCTCTCCCATATGTAGGAAGTGCAATACGAAAAATGAAACCATAAACCACATAGCAAGCGAATGCCGGCACTTGCACAGAACCAGTACAAAAAGAGGCATGATTCAGTAGCAAAAGCCCTCCACTGGAGCCTGTGCAAGAAACATCAGCTACCTTGCAGTAATAAGTGGTACGAGCACCAACCTGAGGAAGTGATAGAAAACGATCACGCAAAGATCCTCTGGGACTATGGTATCAGAACGGATAGGGTGATACGTGCAAACAGACCAGACGTGACGTTGATTGACAAGGTCAAGAACAAAGTATCACTCATTGATGTCGCAATACCATGGGACACCAGAGTTGAAGAGAAAGAGAGGGAAAAATTGGATAAGTATCAAGATCTGAAAATAGAAATAAGAAGGATATGGGATATGCCAGTGGAAATCGTACCCATAATCATAGGAGCACTAGGCACGATCCAAGATCCCTGAAAAGGAATCTAGAAAAACTAGAGGCTGAAGTAGCTCCGGGCCTCATGCAGAAGAGTGTGATCCTAGAAACGGCAAACATAGTAAGAAGAGTGATGGACTCCTAAGGAGGCAGGATGCAACCCGGAACCCCACACTATAAATACCACCCAGTCGAATTGGAGGACTGTGATAGAGCAAAAAAAAAAAAAAAAAAAAAAAAAAAAAAAAAAAAAAAAAAAAAAAAAAAATAATAATAATAATAATAATAATAATAATAATAATAATAATAATAATAGAAGATGATTGGTCAACATCTGGAATGAGAGGAATAATACCCCCCAAACAGAGCAGAGGCTAGCAGACCAAGTAAGGAACATAAGAAAAAGAACTGGCTCTCCCCAACAGAAAGAGAAGAACTGGAAAGGGAAATGTCACACGACAACGAATTACACGAAGACGAACTGAGAGACGATGCCACAGAAGACGACAGTGAGGATGAGGTATCAAACAACGACACACGAAGAAACACCGACGAAGTAACAGAGAGGACGGAATGGGTAGAAAAGATTAGACAATGGATGGGAGCCAGATACAGAGAGAACAAAGATCCCCTCCATGAAAGCCTACAACACCAAGAAATTAAGGCAGAAAACAAGTGAGGTCAATGAAATAATGGGCATAATACACACCACCAGTATCACAGAAACAAATAACTTGATATATGCAGGAGCAAGATTAGTAGCAGAACTGTGGGGTGATTCGAACACCAACACCACCAGCACAACCAACCAACAGAAACCAAAACAGCAACCCTCCTTGGAAAAGGCGCCTGAAAAGCAAATCATGGTGATGAGATCTGACTTGAGTAAACTGAAAGAGATGGCAGAAAAAAAAAGGCTAAGAAGCAAGAAAACAAGGGAGGAACTCAACGAGAAATACAAAGTACAAGAGAGGGGACTAAACAACACAGTAGAAGATGTAAACAGAGGCTTACGGCCAAAGACATAAGATCCAACGGTACACGAAACAGGAATAAGGGATACCAACAGAACAAACTATCGGAACCAACCAGAAAAGACTATACAGCCAACTAAGAGGGGAAGACAACCACCCAGAAATTCCTGAAGCTGAACCAAGTAAGAGACTCTGGGAAAACATATGGAGCAATCCGGTATCACACAACAAACATGCAACATGGCTCCAGGCCGATTTCCAGGAAGAAGAAACAGGGAGAATAAAACAAAGATTCACAGAGATCACGACAGACACAGTCAGACACCAACTAAAGAAAATGCCAAACTGGAAAGCCCCAAGTCCCGATGAAGTCCATGGATACTGGCTCAAAAACTTCAAGGCCTACACCCACGAATAGCAGAAAAACTCCAGCATTGTATCCTCAAATCACCATGCACCAAAATGGGATGACCACAGGAAGAACATCCTTAGTACAAAAAGACAAGAGTAAGGGAATAGATAGCCAGTAACTACAGGCCTATCACCTGCCTACCAATAATGTGGAAGTTACTAACGGGTATCATCAGTGAAAGGCTATACACTACCTAGAGGAGACAAACACCATCCCCAACCAACAGAAAGGCTGCAGAAGGAAGTGTAGGGGCACAAAAGACCAGCTCCTGATAGACAAAATGGTAATGAAGAACAGTAGGAGAAGGAAAACCAACCTAAGCATGGCATGGATAGACTATAAGAAAGCCTTGCAACATGATACCACACACATGGCTAATAGAATGCCCCTGAAAATATATGGGCAGAGGAAAAAACCACCAGCTTCCTCAAAAATACAATGCGCAACTGGAATACAATACTTACAAGCTCTGGAATAAGACTAGCAGAGGTTAATATCAGGAGAGGGATCTTCCTGGGCGCTCACTGTCCCCACTACTCTTCGTAGTAGCCATGATTCCCATGACAAAAGTACTACAGAAGATGGATGCCGGGTACCAACTCAAGAAAAGAGGCAACGAATCAACCATCTGTGTTCATGGACGACATCAAGCTGTATGGTAAGAGCATCAAGGAAATAGATACCTAATCCAGACTGTAAGGATTGTATCTGGGGACATCAGGATGGAGTTTGGAATAGAAAAATGCGCCTTAGTCAACATACAATAGGGCAAAGTAACGAGAACTGAAGGGATAAAGCTACCAGATGGGAGCAACATCAAACACATAGATGAGACAGGATACAAAATACCTGGGAATAATGGAAGGAGGGGATATAAAACACCAAGAGATGAAGGACACGATCAGGAAAGAATATATGCAGAGACTCAAGGCGATACTCAAGTCAAAATCCAACGCCGGATATATGATAAAAGCATAAACACATGGGCAGTGCAGTAATCAGATACAGCGCAGGAATAATGGAATGGACGAAGGCAGAAACTCCGCAGCATAGATCAGAAAACCAGGAAACATATGACAATACACAAAAGCACTACACCAAGAGCAAATACGGGACAGACTATACATAACACGAAAGGAAGGAGGGAGAGGACTACTAAGTATAGAGGACTGCGTCAACATCGAAAACAGAGCACTGGGGAAATATCTGAAAACCAGTGAAGACGAGTGGCTAAAGAGTGCTTGGGAAGAAGGACTAATAAAAGTAGAAGAAGACCAGAAATATACAGAGACAGGAGAATGACAGACAGAACAGAGGACTGGCACAATAAACCAATGCACGGACAATACATGAGACAGACTAAAGAACTAGCCAGCGATGACACATGGCAATGGCTACAGAGGGGAGAGCTAAAGAAGGAAACTGAAGGAATGACAACAGCGGCACAAGATCAGGCCCTAAGAACCAGATATGTTCAAAGAACGATAGACGGAAATAACATCTCTCCCCTATGTAGGAAGTGCACTACGAAAAAATGAAAAATAAAACCACCAAAAAATAGCAAAGCGAATGCCCGGCACTTGCACAGAACCAGTACAAAAAGAGGCATGATTCAGTGGCAAAAGACCTCCACTGGAGCCTGTGCAAGAAACATCAGCTACCTTGCAGTAATAAGTGGTACGAGCACCAACCTGAGGAAGTGATAGAAAACGATCAGGCAAAGATCCTCTGGACTATGGTATCAGGACGGATAGGTGATACGTGCAAACAGACCAGACGTGACGTTGATTGACAAAGCAAGAAGAAAGTATCACTCATTGATGTAGCAATACCATGGGACACCAGAGTTGAAGACAAAGAGAGGGAAAAATGGATAAGTATCAAGATCTGAAAATAGAAATAAGAAGGATATGGGATATGCCAGTTGAAATCGTACCCATAATCATAGGAGCACTAGGCACGATCCAAGATCCCTGAAAGGAATCTAGAAAAACTAGAGGCTGAAGTAGCTCCAGGACTCATGCAGAAGAGTGTCATCCTGGAAAACGGCACACATAGTAAGGAGAGTGATGGACTCCTAAGGAGGCAGGATGCAACCCGGAACCCCACACTATAAATACCACCCAGTCGAATTGGAGGACTGTGATAGAGCCAAAAAAAAAAAAAAAAAAAAAAAAAATATAATAATGATAATAATAATAATACTTCGTACCTATGATGTCAAGCGAGTGACCATGTAATTGAATCTATATGGCCTCATTTACCCTGAAATGAAATCAGGCTGCCATAATTGGTCCATTAACCTTTAATGATTAATGATACTATAGAAGGGCCTTCCTAATTATTCACTTGTAACGAGAGAGGTCAATTTTTTAGGTGAACTCAATTCCCATGAAAAGTAGTAAACAGCTTTCAATAGACTAATGGAATATGCAAATGGTTATCAATTTAACAATGGTATTTAACAATGATATTCAGTCTATTTGAAGAAATAAATTAAATAAAACTATATAAAAACCAATACAGTAAAAACTGTTGAATATATAAGAGCTGCCAAAAGGTATCATTAGATAAGAGATAAAATATGAGTCACTTTTACCAAGTTCTTAAAACTCAACCAACATAATGATGTCTGGTAAAATTAATTCCTATTTAGAGTTATATTTTCCCTTTTTTAGTTTAGTATCAGAAAAACTACTCTGAATTATTATACGTACAATTATAATGTTGCATAGATATGCCACGAGCAAATGTTTTACAACCGCATGTTTTCTTTTAGGAAACATTCAGTGCTGTATAGCACACACACACACACACACACACACACACACATATATATATATATATATTACATAAAACAGTGTAAGACTCTCCTCGTTGCTTGGAAAACTTCTGAAACAACTCAATCATTGAATTTCAGCCGCAGGATAATTCCTCTTCCCTCACATATCCATCTGAAGACTTTTGCCAAACCACGACTGAAAAACATCAGATAGGAACTTTGACAAGTTTCTAATCTTCTTGAGTCTAATCCGTCTATTCAGATTCCTGGGTTGCTTGTTATCTCATTTTGTAGACGTTGAAAGATAATGATTTGCTTTCTTCAATATTCCCTCAAGTTATCTCTGCTCGTAAAAATGGATATAAGTTTAGCAATTTGGAAGGAATGATGATTATATATCTTGAGTCGAATTATGAAAGAATCTTGTCAAAATATTTTCCGGTCCCTTGGCAAATCATTGGATAAATCATATTGAAAAAAATACTTTAATAAGATTCTCCAAAAAGCAATATTCCAGGTCGACCATTACTGATTACGCGGACTAATCTCGGGAGCGTCAAAAAATCGTGAATGATTTCCCGATCTCACCGCGAACTTTGACCCTCGCAGGCTGTGCGTCTGAATGCATATTTGATCTCTTCCTGGACGGGATCGACAGCTTCCACTGACAGATTCATAAAACAGAAGTCCTGTCTAAATGATGGTCGTGCTGAATACCAATGTAAAATTATTAGATTCTCAGACAGCAGTTAGTAGATGTTTGTGGACTGAAGTCATGATAAGGTAGGAATTTAATCAGAATCGTAAGATAACTGTGTTGGAAATTATTCCATATAAGCAATTATGATTTTTGTTGAGCATGAAATGATTTTGAAATTGTACATCATAAAGACTTCATTGCACGAGAGACGTTGATGAGGGCAAGAAAGCAAAAAAACATATATTTACAAATTCTGTGTCTCTCTCTCTCTCTCTCTCTCTCTCTCTCTCTTTTCCGATCCAGCCCAGAAGCCAATTACCTTTGAGGCTTCGAGAGAAACTCGTCATCCCAAAAGCCAAACGTTTGACTGTCCACGTCGCGTCGTCGGTCTGGTGCTAGGCGAAGCCTCGATTCTGAATTTTGTTATTTATGTATATTCCCAAATATTCACCTTGGAATGACGTAGTGTTTCTGAGCGGAAGATAAACGGAGAAAATGTATAGGAGTATATTTATCGAGTAAAAAATTCAAATATTAATTTTACTTAAAAGATTGCTCCAGTGTTTTACAGAGGAGAGGTTTAATAAAAGTTAGTAATGTAATAAATTATGTTTTTAGTTTATAAGACTGGAGAAAAAATAAAGAAATTTGTAAATAAACGCTTAACAAACGAACGGTACTTGTTATTGTAGATTCTGCTGGCCTTATGCCAGCACGTGTTCTTGCTCCTTGATCAGCCTGCAACGACGCTCAGGTCTTCAGAGTTTATGTTCAGAAATGGGATGATTTTTGTTTTAAATCGGTCGATACAAATTCTGATCAGCAATTTTTTTTTAAATGTCTTTTGAATACGTTAGATAGAAATTATGATAAAAAACGGAATAATTGTCTTTTTAAAACTTTCGACGGAATTATTACGAGAAGTTGAATGATTATATTATCTTATAAACGCACAATACAAATTGTGATCGAAAGAGGAATAATGCCTTTTTAAGAAACACTCAGCAGAAATGGAATTCATCTTAGCTATTTTTGTCTGTTAGTCAGAAGATTACCGATGCAGCGCCCTCCCCCCCAAAAAAAGAAGAAGATAACGATAAAAACTTTTTACACCGTAAATTGGAGCAAATGATCATACTCTGGCCAGCATACGAAACAGCCTCAGGCTGAATCATGCACGAGGGAATTTTTCGCTCAAGCAACTTCGCTGGCAAGTTTAGAAGGCAACCAATCAGACAGCTAACGAGTGGCAATGAACAGTTTGAGGACAATAAACTTCAACACTTCTCATTTATTCCTTCTAGACTTACTGTCCACGATCTGAGAATTATATCAGTATAAAATGAGGTTTTTGTTTCCAGAAGACGTAACCAAAGTTGCGTTGCATTTCGGGGGAAGTTTGTCGTTCAAATCAACGGATGGACATTACTCCCTATGCTTGGCTGCTTTAAAATAACGTGCGTTTAATGAATAATTTTTCGCAATTGCAAACTCAGATTATATACCAAAGTGAACTCATTTCTGTCGATGATTTATGACTGAAATGAGTTACGTTTTGATCATGATTTATAAATGTTCTGAAAGAAAAACCGGATTTTAAGATGGTTTTGAACTTTAACATTTTAAGGAATCAGTATTTGGTCAATAGGTATACGATTCTTAATACTGGTTTAACATATCATCAACAATGTACATATAGTTTAATTTATTAATGAATTTCCATAAATTTTCAAAAGAAATAGGTGTGAAAGAGGTCATGCTATATATATATATATATATATATATATATATATATATATATATATATATATATATATATATATATATATATATATATATATATATATGTGTGTGTGTGTGTGTGTGTGTGGTGTGTGTGTGTGTGTGTGTAAGTATTTCCCAACGAACGAGACTTATCACTTCTTAAATCTGATGTATGATACAGTCGGAAAAATACAAACTACTAATGAAAAAATATACACTCAGAAAATATCCGATCTGTTATCGCAAACGAATACTAATTACTAACTTACTACAGAAAATTATTTACAAATCTAAACTTCAATATAAAAGGAAAAAAATAATAAAAATATATAGACAAATTTAAATGTCATCATTTTGCTCTAACAACCTTTGCTGATAAAAACAAAATGAAAATAAAAACAGCGTAAATGAATGATATCTTTGACACCATCATAACTTTTCTGGATATGAATACGAATCACTTCAAAGGGTCCAGTTGCATCATCATGAGTCTAATATGCCTGATTGGAAGGCATCTCTCTCGTCGGCGTGAGATGACGATTCATTTTGCAAATGAAAAGAAAAAAGAAAAGAAAAGAGAGAGAGAGAGAGAGAGAGAGACAGAGAGAGAGAGGGCGGGTAGGTGGAAACAGTTTTAATCTCGAGTACGAAAAGTATAGGTAACGAGAATCTTTATTCCAAGAAAAACAATGTTTTTTTTTTTTTTTTTTTTTGGTGGGGGTGGGAGTGCTGGGGGTGGGGGGTAGATGATTGAGAAATGAATCTATCCTTTCAGGGCATCAATAGATATATTAAAACATTCCAAAATAAAAACGCTTCTCTAATAATGATATACAAGAACACAATACGCTCCTCTAACGAAAGAATGTGATACTGAACAAGTCTTCAGTATCAAAAAGTTAATTTAGATTAATCAAACTAATTGAAAACGAATAACTGGTATTTACCGTACCTGCTAATAAGTTACGTGAAAAATACCGATTTATTTTGCAAAGACAATACGGCAATCAGCAATCAATGGGCGGAAGACCTTGGTTAATGGATGTCGTGAAAGCCCAATCGATCATCCTATGAAAGCAGAGAAAGCTCTCAGAAAAAGGAAAGCAGTCAATCGACAATTACAAACACCGCAGAATAATTAGTAAAAGGGAAATGAAATGATACTTTTTTTTAAATTGTCAGATTTGAAAAGGAAGTCTTACGATGACGAATCGCTTTCATTCGTTTAATATCATCAAGGACTGGATTCGACATCAGCTCTCCAAATGGGGACGGTATGCAAGATGTTAATTTGCGTAAATTTGGTCGAAATCTTGCTTATTTCTTTAGAAGACGTTCCTGGAATGGTGGTGGTGATAATGCATAGTATCGTGAATTCTCTCTCCTCTCTCTCTCTCTTATAAATAAGATTTTCCTTAAAAATTCTCATTATCTACAGTTTATAAAAAAATACCAAGAAATGAAAAAAAAAAAATGATTAGTAAGGCTATTATGGTACCGCGTGATGAGCACTTAATAAATACCTTCCAGCCTAGATTGTAGAATAAGTGAATTCAAGTAAAAGAAATGTAAATCGGTGCAGCATCTCCATCAGCAGTTGTTTCCATATGTGCATTTATCCGTCAGACGAGGGACGAAGCCATCAACTCAAAGGGTTAATTAATTAATATACGAATTTATTTTGGTAGCCATTTGTCACGCATTCAGGTAAACAGCAGGTGGAAGACAGCGACTGGTGAGAATGGTGGCGGAAGAACGAAATATAGGTTATTGCCCTTCCAATGTGACGACACAAGCTCACACTGATGATATTGACGTCAACGTTCCTGTTATCAGCCAGAGTTGAATTGAGAAGTCTCTCTCTCTCTCTCTCTCTCTCTCTCTCTCTCTCTTTCTTCTCTCTCTCACTCTCTGGGTGACTAGGGACCTCTTTCGGTACTTAACCGTATTATTGCCATCTAATGCCAACAATCACTTAATTCCTTATATATATACTAATTATGAAGAGGATAGATATTTCAATTTTTTATTCATTTAAATTTCTTAAATTCTATTGTTCTCAAAATAAGTTATTTTACTTTCCTTCAGTGTATTTTGAACAGTACTTGTGATTGCAAGAAATAATAGTTCTCTCTCTCTCTCTCTCTCTCTATCTTCTCTCTCTCTCTCTCTCTCTCTCTCTCTTATACACAGAAAAATTGCACATAGAATATGACAACACCGACGAACAAAGATTACTTTTAAAATATGGAGTTTGCTGGTACATTCTCTCTCTCTCTCTCTCTCTCTCTTGCTTTCTTGAACTCTTTATTTAGCTTTTAAATTCAGGAATATCATTTCTAAAGGTTGAATACCCAAATCTCCCGGTTTTTGGTTTTTACACGTGTTTACCCCTGACTGAAGGATCATATAAAGAGAGGCAACTGGCTGTAATATGAAAACAAACAGTTCATAAGAGAGAAAGAGAGAGAGAGAGAGAGAGAGAGAGAGAGAGAGAGAGTCTGACAAGCAAATTCATATCTGCGGAAAGAAATACGAAAGAATTTCATTCCCACTTTACTATAGCTTCAGGAATTAAAGATAAAAAGGAGTGCTTTGAAAATGTCATCAAATTCAAGATATATTAGGGATTTCCACGAGGTTGTTTTCATCCTTATAATGTTAAATGTAATGGCTAACTTTTATCTTACTGTACCTTGGGTAAATGTGGAAGCAAAGACTTTATTCTATTGGTGTCCACTTTTTCGTAAAGCAAAAAATAGGAATCTAGGGTGTGTATATATATATATATATATATATATATATATATATATAATATTATATATATATATATATTATATATATATATATTAATACTGATGCATTTTACTTGGGATGAAATGGAGTTGGTTTTCGGTCATGATTCTGAAAATAAATTACTTACTGAAATTTCGCTAGCTGAAATATGCCGTTATTACATACATTTTGCAATTCGAATGATATCCTAGGATCTTTGATGTATATTTTCAGAATCATGACCGAAAACCAACTCCATTTCATCCCAAGTAAAATGCATCAGTATTAATATATTTTTTTTTATCTTTCCTACGAAGCGCAGGATTAGATCAATCTTGACTGTTTTAATCCTGTGATAATCCCTGTGATGTGATCTCCCCTTTTGCTCAGGAATGAAAAATCAGCTTAACTGTAAATAAATTTAGGCATGTGTATTTAGGTGTTGTCAGTCTAATATTTCTTGTATTTTATCAGTTACTTCCAGATATTTTAGTTTGGAGAACACCTCTAAAGGCCGTAATGGTGAAAATAATGGTTGTTTCTACGGCTTTTATTTTGCATATAGTCTTCTGTATTCGTCTTACAATCTTCAATTCATTGTTATACCAGCTACCCGCTGATGAAAGGGATATTGTAAGACCAATGGAGAAGAATCTATATATAATGAATATCGCAGATACCCATTATTTCCAATAATAATGGATAGTGATAATAACAAAACACATTCCGAAAACATCACTTCACGCTGTATTCCTACAATGTCCCACATATCAATTTTACCTTTTAAACATTTAGATTATTTTCTTTGCCTTACCACAAATAAAACTCCTTATCAATTGGATATTGCCTTACACTTTTTGAAAATTTATTAACAGCGTCAGTCTGTCCGCTATGGCAGGCCATATCAGCGAATGGGTATTGTGAGACGCTATTGGGAACTTCATTTATGGCACTGCATTGCCTTGGAAGAGAGATAGGAAGCATCACATGGGTTAGTAGCTCCTGCTCGGTCCTATCTGGGAAATTCTAGGATACGATTATTGGGGTTCCAATAGTGATAAATATTAGTCATGGTAGAGAGAGAGAGAGAGAGAGAGAGAGAGAGAGAGAGGCGAGAAGAGAGAGGAGAGAGAGAGTTAGTAGTAACAAAACACAGATTATTATAAACTACTCTCTCAACGTCTCAGCATCACAAAAGTAAATGCATTTGTATTTTTTTTCTGTTTTTCACATCCAAGGAGCTATATGACCTTACTTTATTGGATAAATTCCTGAAGAGATGGCCGAACCAATAGTTAAAAAACGCCTCTGGGATATTGAGCCTTCCTGGTAAATCTAATCCCCAGAAGTGGACTCTCTCCAGCCACTGATAAAACCACAGGGATGATTCACAGTTTGATGTTAATGTTGTGGACATATTGCCAGAAAACAGAGGAATATTTCGCAGCCTTTTCAAAGTAGATACAGTTGTAAAAGGGTCAGTACGAAATATCATTGTATTTGATTTTATAAAATTTAGGTTCTCAGGTCAAGCACAGCTGGGCCACTTTTGGCCATTTAGCACACCAGACAGTGATAAGAGTGAGTTGGAGTGGTTGGACAGCAAGATTGATAGATCCAGAAAATGAAGAGGATACGACACAACTATCTAAAAGAGGAATTGGTAGAAAATCCCACAGTTAATCTAAGAAATAGCAATCAGAAGATGGACAGCGAGCCTGAAGAACGGAAGTTAGAATGCAGGTAATGTAAAGGAGAATAATTATTATTTAGTTTTAGTAACCAATATTTTTAGCCATTACTAAAAGAATTCTCACAAACAGTAGGGTGCATCCTTTTTCTTTAATAAAAGTGATATAAAGCTCAGGGTTTCAGGTCTATAAGTAGATACACAGCAAAAATCTAAATAATCTTTACCTGTGACAGATGGAATGTATTCGCAAAATTCTGTAAAAGTTTGTTTATTGCCTTTCATTTATTCCCTGAATACAAGCCAACACTCATCTAATGTACGAATAAGGTCATAGATATATACGATAAGAAAGTCTTGAGAATTATAATCAATATTAATTACAACTAAATATGGATTATAATCATTGATATAGATTTTGAAGAAGTTGTTAATAAATTCTAAGATAACCGACTTCCACTCCCAACACACGAGCGGTAATTCTTCTCTCTCTCTCTCTCTCTCTCTCTCTCTCTCTCTCTCTCTCCTTGACGAAAAGGATCATGAAACCTTCAAAGGAAGCAAAAATAACTAATTCTGGAGAGAATGTTTTGGAGAATGTGTGCTGGGGAAAGATGAGACGAAGGAGAAAGCTATTAAGCTCTCTTCTGGTTCTAAGAGAAGGTCTCGTCGAAATTATGAGACAATAATTGTTCTTATTTCACGTTCCTTGATGTTAATCTACATATTTCGCAGAGAGAGAGAGAGAGAGAGAGAGAGAGAGAGAGAGAGAGAGAGAGAGAGAGAGAGAGAGAGAGAGAGAAATATACATCTACTTAGAGACCAGGGAAGTTTGAAAATATCTAGGTTTACGAGTGACTCTGTCTCGTCAGAGCACAAAAACACAAAAATCTACACCCACGAATCAGCATACATACATACTACATATACATACATATATCTAGGCACTACGGCAGGGCACACACCTCTAAATTGTTATTCACCGATATACGTAGTTAGACGAAAAAACAGGTAAATAGAGCTCCCTGTAACTGACCGCTTTCCTGGTTCGAATCAAAGTGGGTGATCCTCCCGTTAAAACCACAGAGAAAACGAGCTTAATAATCACTATTTGCATTTCAATAAGTACAACAATAACTAAGAGATGAAGACCAAATAAACTAGTCAGTCACACCACACATGTAAAAATGTATACGATATAGAATAATGTAAACTGTCCTGTTTAAAAGCTTCGACCACTGCTAACGATTCGAAAACCATTAATATAAGTACAATGTAATTACTTGCTCTCATTCAGCAAATGGAACTGAGCCTCTCTCTCTCTCCGGACAGAACATGCCAGAGCATTATCCACTGTATCATTTCAATTTCAGTGTCAATTGCAGATTCAGATGTTTAAAACATTCCTTTATGGTTTCGTCAAATGAATGGTTGCTCCCCAGTGGGTAGATACAACGATAATTTTTTTATCAACAGATGTAGTGTCTGATACTACAATGCAACTCCTTGTAGAGCTTTGTAACATCTGATACTGCAAAGATACGATGTGCTTGTCGGTAAATATATAATGGACTGGTATACGTGTTCAAATGTGTGCGGATATCGTATTATTTGGCATTCTGTATATTTATTTGGTATGTAATTTACACTTTGATTCTACAATGTTTTTTTTATTTCTTCTTTTTGGTTCATAATAATAATAATAATAATAATAATAATAAATAATAATAATAAATAATAATAATAATAATAATAATAATAAAATAATAATAATAATATAACTAATAATAATAATAATAAGAAGAAGAAAAAGAAGAAGAAGAAACATCAGCTACTTGCAGTAATAAGTTGTGGACGAGCACCAAACCTGAGGGAGTGATAGAAAAACGATCACGCAAAGATCCTCTGGGACTATGGTATCAGGACGGATAGGGTGATACGTGCAAACAGACCAGACGTAACGTTGATTGACAAAGTCAGAAGAAAGTATCACTCATTGATGTCGCAATACCATGGGACACCAGAGTTGAAGAGAAAGAGAGGGAAAAAATGGATAAGTATCAAGATCTGAAAATAGAAATAAGAAGAATATGGGATATGCCAGTGGAAATCGTACCCATAATCATAGGAGCACTAGGCACGATCCCAAGATCCCTGAAAAGGAATCTAGAAAAACTAGAGGCTGAAGTAGCTCCGGGCCTCATGCAGAAGAGTGTGATCCTAGAAACGGCACACATAGTAAGAAAAGTGATGGACTCCTAAGGAGGCAGGATGCAACCCGGAACCCCACACTATAAATACCACCCAGTCGAATTGGAGGACTGTGATAGAGCACATAATAAGAATAATAACTAATAGTGAATTTCTTGTATTTCGTTAATTCATTGCATTATTATAGTGCTACCCTGACCGCCTTCTGACATTGTGATATGAAGAACTTTCTACTTTCGTCCCTGTGAAAGGTCAGAACAAAATCAAAGATTCCCAAGAATATTCAAGAACACTTCTCACATTCTGGTATATGATTTCCCATGCATTAGTTCCCTTTTAAAATCTGAACTCTATTCATCATTACGATGTTGGCTGCTAAAAGAGTTTGATTTGCATTCCGGCTCCTTCTCGGCATCGCGCACGCGCACACATACGCACACACACACATACGCACACAGGCAGCATTTTAAGAGGCACTATATATTTGGGGTCCAACCTTTCACGCCGAAAAGTAATATTGGAATGTGAGGCATTTCATTTTCTTTTCTCGTAAACTCAGGAAGTAGGAACAAAACAGCCGTTGCTTTGCATAATTTATCCTTTTATATTAGATTGTTAAAAAAAGCAACAGCTGTCTTGACATGTTAAACTGTAAGGAATCAAATTCATACTGGAGTTTCTTTTTTCAAATGTTTTTCAATAAAAGGCCGCTATTATGGCAAAATCTCATTACGCTCCGGCATTGCATTTTATTAAAGCGTGAAATACTGTTATTGACGGAATATATTTTCTTACAAACATTTTCAAATTTTAGGCAATCGTTTTATTTCTCGATTTTCTCTCACAGCACTCGTCTTTATGATTACAAATAATGGACTAATTTTTTTATACAAAATGCATCAAAATGTAAGTAAATTATGAAACATAAGGACACATTCTAACCTTATCTTCCTAAAATTTTACCCCTCTCTTCAGCCCTCCAAACGACATCGAATTAACATCAGATACCCATTTCAGTGCATTGGTCAAACAGAAGCAAACCAGATTTTGACGAATCCTATACAAATGTATTTAGGGTATTTTGGGTATAATATATTGACACAATATAAATTTCCAAACCCTTCCATTCATATACTATAACTTTTTACTTATACAAACAATTGTATTACAGTTGACGAATTGACATTAATTTTTTCTCTTAAAATGCAAATTTCCAAAGCCCCTTTTATAAAACATTTAAACCTTCCCTTTTCCTTTTTATTGTGGAAGTTGAAAGTTGCCTATTTCTATATTGCACCAGCCAGACACTTTCTAAATTGCATACTTTTCTCCTTTTTAGATATATTGACAGGGATTACTACGTAAAAACACCAGGATTTATTTGCCGACGACATATGCTAATGACGAGTAAGTGTCCTGCTTCAAGTTCATTATCTAATATTAATTATATTTTCTTTTTAACTTGATATCCTCTTTCCAAGCTCTTCTCTATCTCGTAATCTTTTTATCATTGTAATCATACGAAACTTACTTTTCTTTCTTGCACATATCTGGTAATTGCATGACATTAATTATAAAAAAAACTAAAATTACTACTGAAATCACTTCATTGAAAAATAAATAAATAAAATCTCTACTAATATTATTAACAATCCTTTAAGGCAGATAAACATGAACATATTTTCCTTTTATTCAACAGCAATTTCAACCTAAATATTTTTAGTGCTATGTTGTGCAGTATATTCTGTCCACCTGACATTATCTAATTTACCTGCAATATGCCAGGAAAGGAATTTCACACTTTTGTTAGAAGAAAAGGTTGCGTGTGAAGCTCCGTTTTGGCATTCTTTCAACTTTTATACTTTTAAATATTTCCATGG
>NC_087200.1:210656726-210679226 GCF_015104395.2 Macrobrachium nipponense
ATTTCCATAGTTAAAGTTAAATAGAGTGGAGCAGAAATAAACAAGCTTTCCATTTTTTGTTAAAAACTGGGTCTGTATTCATTATGCAAGAAAGCCTACAAAATTAATTAGTTGTAAAGATACAAGGAGAAAGTTGTCGATATTGATTATCGATTTAGACGTGTTGTTCAGTATTTACAAATGTTTCTTATGAGTCTTGCAAAGCATATATTCACACCATTTCTTGTATGATCTTAGACAATGAAGAAGTTCTATTGGAGCCGGGAAACTGCAACATTCTCTTCACTTTTGGGAACCAAGAAGCATCGAAGTACGTGGAATACAAGGTCAGACTCTGAAAAGAATCTCTTCTGGTAGTCCTGAAAAAAATCCCCAATAGGTTCATTTGACTTAACGAAAGGAAGACGAATTTAATATGGGAAACGACAGTAAAAGATGGTTCAGTTAAGAGTCCATCTGGAACAACGTTCAATCTTCCCTTCACTAAGGTTTTGTCATTTCAGAATCTTCCTAAGTGTTTTAGAACTCTTTCTTCTTATTCATCTCTGGTGTTCACCTGTGACATGAAGTCTCTGTGGAATTCGTCAGACTGCAGCGGAAAAGTGACGATAGGTTACGGACAAAAGACCTTGAGGTAATTTCAGCTCAACAATGATTCTTGAATCAGGGAGGATTGTGGTTTGGAAGGAAACTTTTTCCATGTAACTAAGGCCAGTGTTTCATTTACCACTAATGATTATCATAGAATAATGTCACACACACACATATACACACATACTGTATATATATATATATATATATATATATATAGATATATAATATATATATATTATATAATACTATATATATATATAGGTATATGTATGTATATATACACATATATATATATATATATATATATATATATATATATATATATATATATAGATATGTATATATATATATATATATATATATAATATATATATATATATATACATACATATACATACATATATATATATATATATGTATATATATATATATATATATATATATATATATATATATATATATATATATATATATATATATATGTATATATATACATTCATATACATAATATATATATATATATATATATATATATATATATATATATATATATATATACATATATATATATATATATATATATATATATATATATATATATATATATATTTATACATTTATATATATTGACTTGACAGGGTAACAGAAACGGAAGAAATAAAGAAACCTTCTCCTACCAACCATAATAGGATTCAAACCCATGGATGTCAGTATATTAGGTAATTTTTCTCCAAGACATTCGAGTAATTGGTAACCTCAGTCGTATTCGTGTGGATGGTTCAAATCCACCTAATTGGGTTAAGGATTCTTTATTTATTTCTAATCTGGATTCTAGGCCTTTGGTGAAAGTAGTGGGAAGAAATAGACATGATTAGAGGTCATTGTGACTGTTACAATTAAGGTTTATTTTGGTAGACTTTGCAATGAAACTCATTCCCTGAAGGACGAACAGGCCGGATACTCTCTGAGGATTTTGGCTGAGAATATACTTCCATCATATCATGGAAACATCCACTGCAGAATTTACGCTAATTGTAAGTCAAGTTATTTCTGTGCATATTTCCTTTTCGTCTTCCCTCTTTGTTTTAATGCCTTCTCAATATTTTTTCTGCTGCATACACGTCTATGGTAATATACTCTTTTTTTCTTTTTTCATAGTATTAATGTTTCTTACAAAGCATTTGCTGAAAATAGTTTGAAGATACAGTGATAAAAAAATAAGGCTTTTAGTTACTCATAGAATAATTCTATTGATTTATAGTAAAACAAAATGTTAGTAACTCATAGGATAAATAATTTGACATGCAGTGCTGCGACTCAAAGGCTAAAAGAATTAAATAACTATGTATAAATTAGATCTTATAAACTTCCCTTGTAAAATTCGCATTTCTTTCTTGCTTCATTTTTAGCCTGTGCAAAAGCACACAAAACGAATTATCACAGGAACAGAAACAGTACCCCACGAGTATCCCTGGCAAGTGGGACTTATTTTTAGTAAACTGAATCCTGACGTATTTTGTGAGGATCCATCATTGGCCCTTATCACATCCTTACAGCTGCACACTGCATCGACAAACCAAACAGCACATAGTAAGAGTATCTGATGTCATAGTTATTGCTCCATCTAGAAAATTTCCCATTTAGAAAGGATACTTCAATTCAGTGATCATATTTCTATGGCTGAACCCTTTACAAATTGCAATTATAGGAGGACTTCGTTTTTATCAGATGTGTGATACCATTCAGTAGCCCACTATATAATAGTCTCTCTCTGTTAGGAAAAGGAACTCAGAGCACGGGCAAAAAATCTTGGTCTTGACTGATGGATTGATTTCTCTACTCATTACTTCATTCATTGAATATCTTTATTTTTTTCGACAAGCGGGGTCAAGTTTCGCCCACTGGCGGTTGTTGGGTTGCATGACTACAGGAAGCCATTAGCTGCAACTAAGTACCTCAACATTGCTAAGGTAATTGATATGTTTGTCCAGTGTCGTTCATGCACACACAACAGCTACATCTTTGTTGTTCGCAGTAACCACATTATCGATTTATCTAAACACGAATAGATCTGAATTTCTTTCAAGTTCCTGTTTTACCATTTATGCTTTTGTCAAATATGTAAACAAGGACTATTTCAAGAGTGAAGAATAATGAGTCCCTCATCAAGGCAAAGAATCGCGTGATTACTAGTATATTTTAGCTCTGTGGTGAAAAATATTTGAAATTCGATTTTATTTTGAAGTACCAAGCAGTAGGTCTTCAGTTACAAATAGTGTTATTTTGCCTGGTTTAAACCTTAGGGGAGGACCCTTGTTAATCAACTACGAATCTCAACTTAAGTACACATTCCAAGCGTCTTTAGTTTTGTTTCTTAAGGATCAAGCGAAGTGGAAAATTTGTATGCAGATCTAGATGACAGTTATGGAAGAAGAGAACACTGGTGATTGATGATGGTGATAGTAAAAGACCACGTGTCTCAAATTTAAAGAAAACTGGGACGGGCACACGAACATCCTTTTCTACCGAGCTGCCCCTGGAGACAATGAGGGTACTGCACGAGAATTAAAGCTGGCAGTTCAGGTGCTAAAAACATTTTTGGACTTCGAATAACCACTGCAGTGGCGAGAAACACTCTTAAAAGTTTAGGAAATCTGAATCACTTTACAAAACGGAGAGGGACTGATGATTGATGTACCAAACAAAGAGAAGCGAATAGGAACCAAGGCGAAAAGCAAAGGCAATAAAAATTATAGATTTTGTGGTGGTCAACTCATACTCAAGGCATCCAGAGTTCACTACTATATTTTCAAGATTTGATCTGCTTTGGATACAGAGTGTGAGAGGAGGAGTGTTTACACCAGTGACAAAAAAGGTACCTTCCTTATTGGTTGCCAACCTTGCTCTAAACCAAGGTGCTGCAGCTGACCATGGGTCTGCATGAATCCGGATGCCTCCTATCCAGTACCTGGACAGCTTTCAATGATGACGGCCAAAACTGAACGGAAATATGCATGCCCTATTTTAAAATGCTTCTACTTATTTCCCGGTTCATTATTATTACCTACATATACATAGTGAAGCCATTCATCTCTCTAATAAACCTTGTAATGTCAAAGGCGTTTTTCACAGATGACACTCCACCCGGCATATGACAGTAAGACCTATGTAAATGACATTGCAATTCTCAAACGGAACAGCCAATCCCTTTCGATGTCAAGAAACACTGTTTCGCAATCTGCCTTCCTGAAGACCCAACAATAAGTACGACAACACTGAGGTCTTCGTCTGTGGATGGGGACAAACGATTGGAAGTAAGTTCTGATTATCATATCAAGCTATTAGTAGATTAACAGTTTGATATTCCCAAGTGAAGAAACAATATAATTAGGAGATTTACAGAATTTGCTTTCCTTAACTTGTACAGTCTTAGCCTAAACAGTGAACTGACACAGTTTTCTGATTCAGAGGTATTTATACAAGATCTTCAGAGCAAGGGACACAAGTTCATCAGTCATGGCTCAATAATGGGATTATCAGGAATAATTAGCTAAAAATCCAAGACATGGACACCTTGGGCATTTTATACTAAACTATTAGCTGAAAAATCAGAAATCCCAAACAATTGATTAATGGGAGGGAACTGTGACACACTCGTTTTTCTAGGGGTCAGTCAAACACAGATATGTCTTGGGAGAACCAGAGGCTTCACATACGTATAAAATATAGTATTTACCAATAACATACAATCTCAGAGAGATCCGTGACTTAACTTAGCTTAATCAAGCAGTTTTTATGCTCATGTTAAAACTTCATATAAACAAGCAATATACAAAGCAAGCAGTTATACATGAAACGAAGTTCCCTATAGGGGAACCTTTAATGAAAAAGATAGCTAATCACTTTTCTTTTTCTCTAAGGTGATGGTAGCTCTAACTCGCCTGTTCTTCTTCATACTGTAATGACAACAATGACCAATGTAATGTGCAATAAGATGGTTTCTCCTACGTTTTTCATTCCTGATGAGAAAATGTGCTCGTGCGTCTGGAAAAAGCCAAGGCTTGTCCTGTAGAGTAAGTATTTTTTCGTGCACATGGAATAAGCCTGAGTTTCCACATGTATAAGGTATGTTTCATGTATAACTTTTGTAAAGCTAATTTGCATAATAATATGCTTCTTCTAAGGTTATTTGTATCTGAGCTTTTTTAGACTTGTAACAGATAACTTAATAAAACTCACACCGGAAGTCTCTTCAGAATTCTTGCATGAAGCGAATGAAAATGTCACCTTGGTGAGAGTTATTAATCCTAAGTGTTAATGAATGGGATCCTGTAGTCCAATAGTATCCAAAAGTACTTCTCACTGCAGGGAGACTCAGGAGGCCCACTAATGTACCAGCATGGAAGCCACATGGATCTGATCGGATAGCTTCTCGGGGCACAAGGATGTTTGAGAGAATTTCCAAAATTTTTCACTCGAGTTACAGTAGGATATTAAACCTCCAATGATTTTCATAACTGATGTCTTCCTTGGACCATTTATATATGATATAATGTCATATCAAACCCATAATCAGTAATTATTGTAGAACTAATTAACACAGCTTGTATCGATGAATCCATGAATCGTGGCAATTCATGACCATTTCTTTCAACTTTTCAGGTTACTTGGATTGGATCAGGCTCCAAATGAAACAACCATGAATTCCACATTATCTTTACTGATGTACTTTAACAATTTTCTGCTATGCAACGAAGATGTAAAATCTTCCTGAATAAATTTATCAGCATTTTGAATTGCATCATTTTCCATCATTCAGTCTGTTGGTGAAATATCAGTTTATTAAATATAAAAACATAGCCTGTTATCATAATTAAACAGTTACTGGTGCAGACTAGCCAGAGGTTTCAATAAAAATTCCAAGGCTGTTGTGGCTCCAAATCATGACACATTTCATAACTTGACTTATTTTGGCTGTAAAGTAGTGGCAATGACATACATAAAGAATGCCAGTAATTCTATGTACGTATGTATTCATATAATATATATATATATATTATATATATAGAATATATATCTATATATTATATATATATATATATAATCATATAAATATATCTATATATATATATATATATATATATATATATATATCATCTAATATATATATATATATATATACACAAGCGTATATATTTTAAATTTAAAGATATGCTCGACAAATATCTAAGCTGCACCACAGACCATCCATGATTGGAACATGCAAAATATTCTGGAAGATGCATTAGCAATTGTCTGGTATACAATAGAGGTGCCTCACACTGAGGGACCTGGGGAAACCCGAACAGCTGTAAGGTCTTTGTAAGGTCTGTAAAGTAAGTCTTGAGAATGTATAGAGACTCTCTCTTCTCTCTCTTCTCTCTCCTCTCTCTATCTCTCTCTCTTTGTGAATTCTTTTGTCCTGTTGGGTTCGGTAAACATAGTATACATTTAAATATAAAAATAAACGCGGTTTCAGTCTTATAGCATTCAACGAGCTGTGAAAACCCCGTTCTTAGGCAACTGATAATTGCCTGTTTAAGAATATGTTCGTTTACAGAAAAAGATGTTTTTGTGTTTGTTCTTTTTCTTGGTTTTTTGTTGTTTCTTTGGTAACGATGATGCATTTTATATACTATAAAAAAACAATTAAAATTTCAGTCCTATGGTGCTCGAATGAGAAGTGAACCCCGTTCTTAAGTAACTGATAATGTTCGCCTAGTTGGTATTATAACAAATCTTCTTGTCACAGCCTTATCAGGACAAATCCCCCTTACGTCACTTTGCCCTTTTTATAAATAACCTTACTGAATCTGTGAGGACATATGAATTTAATGTCAAAATATACACGCATCCATGTCAGCATATTGTCTAACTATTTCCTCCAAAACATTCTGTCCAGAATCCCATAAAACCTTTTATTAATACTTCTCATATATATGTCTTAATTGAAGTGTGGTATTTAAACTGAGTGAGTCTGTCGAGACTTCTGCTAATTAGAAGTCAACGATTCAAGTTTGATAAATACCACATCAATCACTGAAGTTGACGTAGAAAGTTTTGCTAAAAAGAAGATGTGTTTTAATTAAACGACAATGAATTTGAAAGGGACACGCTTGAAATTATTATAGGCATTCTGTCTGTAGAGTCACTCAGGCTGATGGCTATTTTATGTACTTGAGAAGACAACCCTTACAAATTTTACCTCAACTAACTGAATCTTGCAGTTCGCCTAGGTAGCTTACTCTCCAGTTAGTTCAGTTGTGTCTGCAAAAACATGAATATGAATAAGAGCAATGCACAAAGCTCTTCATTATATAGAGAAGTACAGACAGAGACAGGAATTGGCTGAGAAATGTCATAGATAATCATTCTTGTATAATATTGAAATATTAAATGATGAACAGGTTACATAAAACAAGATATGAAAGATGAAGAGAAAGAAAATTGAGCAGCTATAAAAGGCCTCCAAGTGCTCCCATTTCAGGACAGAGAGAGAGAGAGAGAGAGAGAGAGAGAGAGAGAGAGAGAGAGAGAGAGAGAGAGAGATCTAAACGAGTCTTAGAGTTGATCAAAAGGGGACCATAATCAGCACGGAATGAAAATAAATATTAGCACTTGTCAGTAAATATCTATTAAAGTAAAAAGCAAATGTATCGGTGAATTGTAAAACCTCAGCTTTTTTCGCTTAGAGACAAGAGAGGGCCTAGCGACTAGCCTTCCTCGAAGGCTTGCTGAAATGAAAGAATTGAATTTTTTTTTTTTACGAGAATTCATTAGCCTAGCTATATCCTAGCTTGATATCGTTTGTAGAGAGATAGTCAGAAACTAAAGGTAAGAGAGTTGTCACTTGTTTTATTTTTTATTAAACCATTGCTGAATGGTCAAATATTCTCGGCAATATCTCTCTCCTTCTCTCTCTCTCTCTCTCTCTCTCTCTCTCTCTCTCTCTCTCTCTCTCTCTCTCTCTCTCTCTCTCATCCTGCTTGTGCGTATGTGAATGTGTTGATCTAAAGGCAAAGAAGATACGTTACTTATAGATTCAATCACTGATTTTTTTCTAAAATATTAAGCTGAGCTTCGTCCCCACACATGCCTATCCTATATTATATAATATCGGGAGTATAAAATTCTTTGTATAATTTTCATGAATTTATATGGGTAATATGTCAAAAATGAAATGCTTACCATTTCCTTCACAAACTTTATTGCATACAAACGTATCATTTACAGTGTCTGATTTGAAGGTTTAATCTAATAATTATATATAAACAATAAATTCTTGTTTTTATGCCAAATGATGACCACTGAAATAAGGAAAACAGTTATATTTCAAACAACCTGGTTTGGTGCTGATTTTTTATATATTATATTTCTACTTAGTAGCAAACGTTATATAAGTGCTGGTTCTCCTTATATTGCTAACTTGACTGTCTTACTTTCTAGAAGTTCAACCTATGTGCAAACTTTGTAAACAATGAGGTGAAGCCTCCCACCTCCTCCCTGAGAATCCAATTAATTAAGGAAGTATTTCTCGTTTGCTGTGAGACACCGTGGAGAAAGAAGCATGTGGAAGTACTTAAAAAAGTGGAAATTGACAGAGATAAGGAGATGAAGTTGTAGGACACCGAAAGGGTTTGACTACAAGTATAATCCCTTATAACACTTTTCTTGACGTGGTGATTTTGAAATAGTTAAATCTTTGACGTCAGTTGTTTTTTCATGAGATTCATCTGTATATCTATAAATAACTTATTGTTTTCCTTTAGGTAGTTAGTTTATTAGTACAGTAATAAATTCCCTACGAGTGCTTATCGTTCAGGGCCTAGATATTTCAAAACATTATGAAAACACCTACCTTAAGTTATTAATCCCACAAATACAAGCTATATTTCACTTTTGAAATAATAGTTGAATCTATTGTGTGTGCAGTAAGTAAATCCCATATAAATTCTTATTGTCCAGTTCATAAAGATTCTAAAACTGTTTATATGATAACACATTAAATGACTGATCCCAGAAATAAAAAAAAAATTGTCATTAATTTAAATAATAGTTAAATTTGTTGTGCTGTAAGTAAATCTCTAAAATAAAACGTTGCATTTTAGCTTCCTCCAGGGATAATCAATGTATCTTTGAGCTACAATTATCCGTCTTGCATTGCCCATTCATGCCTCCCTACCTGAGGGTATAATATTTTTTCTTCAGAACCTCCATCTTAGCACTCCCTGACCTCGCTTCAATCTTTTCCACGAACTTTCTCTCCACCCTGAGTTGAATACTCATTGCTGTCATTCTTCTTTGAAACATCGTGTGGGAGGTTTGACAAAGATAGTGTCGATTGGTGTGACGGGCTTTGTGGAAAGTGTTCAGCTCAAAAGAAAAGTTATGGGCACTAATGGAATTATGCCTCGTCTTCGATATAATTCATTTGTGCTTATAATTGCCTATTGCCTCTTTTCTTAGGAGCAAAGATTGATTATCCTCTACAAAATTCTGCCAGTACATTTCTGCCTCGTCTATAGTTCTTACTGTACGACAGCAACTAAACCAAATTGGTCATTTTCATATTTGTATATTCCGTCTACATGCCTTTACTTATATGCTTCATTCTGAAATACAGGTGGCATAAAATTTTCGTGCTCATCTGCTTTTATTCGTATCTTGTATTCTGAAATATAGGTGGCCAATACCATACCTACTTGCCTTTTACCTTTATATTTTTCTTACATCTTTAATTTATCTATAATTACTGTTTAATGTATGTAAAATCGATCATTGTGAAAAAACTATTCTGTCCTTAGTGGATAATTATGAACCTATGTTCATCTTTACCCCCACCCCGCCTCTCTCTCTCTCTCTCTCTCTCTCTCTCTTTCTCTAATCCGCCTTAGTTGTAAATGAGCACCGAGAGCGAGATATCTTCGGCTGAAAGTGAAGGGATCAGAGGAAAAAAAAAAACACGAATTTGCTCTTAATTTCCTGTCAATTAATGGCCGTGTGAAGGACGTCACTCTCGTGTTGACGTTAAATACAATTCTCGGATTTCTCCTGTATGAATTGATCTATAAATACGAGAGAGAGAGGGAGAGAGAAAAAAAATCAGTCCAGGTTCTGGTTAAGTCCATGAAATTATGTACATATAAGAAATAAATAATACATTTAGCTTCATGAAAAAAATCCCAAATCTTTCAATACACTTCATTAAATGAAATTAATTTGTACATACTACTACTACTACTACTACAAGAGAGAGAGAGAGAGAGAGAGAGAGAGAGAGAGTCGTGCTATTCATGAGGCAAAATGCATTTCTAGGAAGGGATTAATGGTTCTATAGTCCTTGTAATAATAAATGATAATTTAGATACGAAGGAATATAGATGCGTTATAATGGCTATTTATTTATACTGTTTATAATAATATTCATAAGCCAATTGAATTGTTTTCTTAATAATACGGTAAGTTCTGTGTCCATTGCATTTAAAATATACACATATAAGTCTGAAATTCTTAGACTAAAGCAATGAAGGTATTTAGATCTCCAGAGAAGTAGTGTCCAGACAGATGACATTCTCTTAATTCCTTTTTGCCAGCAACATTGCCCTCCACTTAATATTTAAGCAGCTTTGCACATTTCTGGGATGAGCTTTACGAATTCTGTTGCAACGTAGTTCTCTATTTTCTCCTCAGCATCGCGAATCCCCAAGATTATTCAGGATTTCTCATTTCACGGGGAAAAAGCAAAAATGAGGTTTAGAGTTTTTTTTTTTTTTTTCTGGCTCGCAATTTTACATTATTGTTCACTGTTAGTTTGTGTTTTTTTTTCTTAATCTAATGGGCATCATATTTCATTCTTCGAGTTCACCTATGCTGTCAAGGTATAATTTTGCCGTCATAAGATATAATTGTTTTCTTCTAAATAGTTTCAAACACAGTTTTTTTATCAAAAACGATTAATGGGTTATTATGTAGGCTGCGTCTGATGTCCCTTTATGTATGTGTGTATGTATGTTTTATTAAATCTAATATGACCTCAATACTCATAATCTCACGAGCACAGGAACTTACAATTTTTCGGTTGCTTGTTCCCTTTTCGATGTAATAACCGCTGGAATTCGAAACTGTTAATGGGAATCATAACCCATCGCCACATCCTATGTAATCCGTAGGTATGAGTATTTATTAAATATATTTTACTTTTACAGTAGAACAGTCCAATTTATATATTCCACAATTAGGCTTTTATGTCTTTTTTCTTTTTTTTCTGTTTACGTTATGTATTGAGGGGAAATAGTGTCGTTATTATTATTATTATTATTATTATTATTATTATTATTATTATTATTATTATTATATTCATTAATATTATTATTTATTATTATCATTATTATTATTATTATTATTATTACGGTAGATAAAACATAATCACAGGAAACAAGCACACTAGGGCCATGAACTTTAAATTCAAGCCTGCAAAAAATATTGTGTTCAAAATAAAAATATTAATAATAATTATAATGTTATAATATTATTGATAGGAGTCGTACTTCATATTTAGCAAAAAACCCATTATCCTAATAATAAAATATTATAAAAAAGTTATTTAGAAATGATCAAATCGAAGAAATTAAAAACCACTGAAAACAATCTCTCCCGTCAAGGATTTTTCGAAAACCCGTTTTCCATGGACACTTTCGTGTCCACTTTCCTTATCTCGGGGAAAGATCCTTTTTGCTTCCAAAAACATGTTTGTGACACACACGCACAGCGTACCTTAGTCCAAAGACATGAAAGGAGAGATGAGGGCCTAGATAGATACTACCATCGTCCTCCGAAATCTCCACTGCACCAGAAGCCACAGGAAACTCCGATCTTTTTTATCTCTATCTCTCTCTCTTCTGCTATTTTCCATTTTCAATTCAATCCTGCTTTAGGAGAGAGAGAGAGAGAGAGAGAGAGAGAGAGAGAGAGAGAGAGAGAGGGGGGAGGAGACAATAAATAGTACAGTAAAAAACAGATTATGGCTACATTTTATTGATGACCTTACTGTATCTTACTACTTTCATTGCATTATTTAATTTAATAACAGTATTCCAGACAGACAGACAGAGAGAGAGAGAGAGAGAGAGAGAGAGAGAGAGAGAGAGAGAGAGAGAGAGAGAGAGAGAGGCCCTTTCCCTCAGAGTTTACCCCAGTGTCTAATCTGGAACTTGTTATGATTTCCCAATTCTTTTTATTTATTTATTTATTTATTTGTTTGTTTATTTTTGGATACTGAAAAAAAAACGATACGGTAGAATTCATAGGAATATGAAATCTTTCCTTCAATACATCCTAAGGATGGTTTTTGTTCTTGAAGGAGTAAAGTGAAAGGTTACTTTCTGGTCACACATCCTTCATAATCAAAAATTAAATTACCCCATCCCTATTTTTCCATATGAAATTTTAATTTTCTAAAACTAGTATACCACTCTGCAGAATAAATTCTGATCACAAAAGGCAAATTTGAGTTATGAAATATATCATAACCTTCATCTTTTTATATTCATTTTTGAAATTAACATTAAAAGCCATTTCCGTTGCATACGAATCAGTATTTAAAAGTAGTTTGATAAAAAATAATATCATAGTTCTGGTAGCACAGGGAACATTTACAATTGACGCTGAACAACTGACGTCCAGTCAAAGATTATTAGAATAATATGTATAAAACAGATTGCTACATAAAAAGGTTATTCTGTTACTAACGAACTTTATCATTCAAGCTATTTGTATTTTGAGCTTCAAATCGAAAGCGGTTTTATTCATTAAGGGACAAATCAAAAGCACTTCATAAATACTGAACATGACATTTGACTGTGGTGAATATATATTAGTATTGTTTATACACCAGTGTCCATTTGCACAATTCATGTTATTCAGTATTACAGGGACTATTTTGATGGAAAAAGTGGATTTATTCAGGGAACAAACAGTTATTTAATCAACACAAACACTTATCAATTTTCTTACAGATAAATAATATTTCTAAATCCTTTAGATGATTAGTATAACTGTTTGTTCAAAAGACAATTGAGGCCCCAAAAGTAAGTTTCTTTTTATAGATCGTATCGTTGTTCAGTTTAAAAAAAAAACTATTATTAATTAGAGATAAATTCTAACTTTGTATTACGTCCTGCTCCGTTGACTTAATTCAATCAATAGAGAGAGAGAGAGAGAGAGAGAGAGAGAGAGAGAGAGAGAGAGAGAGAGAGAGAGAGAGAGAGAGAGATCGCAGCAAATAGCAGTATGCAAAGAATATTCCAGCGTTCTGGTCAGCGATTCCAGAAGCATACATCGTTCGAGACCAACGTATTTCCAATTGACCTCAAGTCTTCATATACAAAATAAAAAAAGATATTGCAATAAAGCATCCAACGGAAAAAGTTATTTGGAAAATTTTCGGGAATGAGGCAGGAATAATATTCGCCATGAATCGCGCTTCCTGTACAGTGGGGTAGGTTTATACGATGATGCTGTTTTTATCTATCTATCTATCTATCTATCTATCTATCTATCTATCTCTGTATATGTGATTTCCATACATCTAGTAAAATACGTATTGGTGAGTCATTAACGGGCATTATGGCTTATGGGGTAATGAGATTTGGGTAGAGAGAGAGAGAGAGAGAGAGAGAGAGAGAGATAGACCGAGAGAGAGAGAGAGATTGGCTCTGAATTATCTCTTCTTTTTGTAATCCCTGTTAATTTTTTTTAATTCTTCCTGTTACTTCTTTGGAAGCTTGGATGTCAAGTCAGGGGCTCCTGTGTTGGGATTGTTCTATACGAATAGGGTTTAATTTGTTAAATTTTGGGTCTGTATATTTACAGAATCATTTTCGTAACACCATATGTATCTTTGGTATAATCTCCATATACTTCATCATGTGATAATCCTATTTCTTTACAAAATTCAATCTCATACAGTAGTACTACGAACCTTCTTACATTTTCCCCGACAGGTTTCCAGATTCCTTTGCATTAACAAATCCTCTTCCAGAACTCCTCAATTCCTCGGACGTCTTTCCCTTTCACCTGGAATGATTCGCGCCTCCCCTGGAAACACATTCACACGTCTCAAAGGCCATTTGGACGCCTCTGACCTAAAAGCATTTCCTGTTCAGGGATCCCTGAAGCCTCCCTCTGTTCTATTCCATCCCTGACTGGCCGTTTCTTTGTTACTACTGAGAGCTGGGACTTTCATCCCACGGGCTTACATTCTTCTTCTGCTGAATTTTTCGTGGAAGGTATCTGGACAGGAAGGGATGGGCTGTGAACTATAGGGTGTGTACTTGGCCGAATTTGTGAATAATAATAATAATAATAATAATAATAATAATAATAAGAATAATAATAATAATAATAATAATAATCAACTAACCTAGAGGAGACAAAACACCATCCCCACCAACAGAAAGGCTGCAGAAGGAAGTGTAGGGGCTCAAAAGACCAGCTCCTGGTAGACAAAATGGTAATGAAGAACAGTAGGAGAAGGAAAACCAACCTAAGCAAGGCATGGATAGACTATAAGAAAGCCTTCGACATGATACCACACACATGGCTAATAGAATGCCTGAAAATATATGGGGCAGAGGAAAACACCATCAGCTTCCTCATAAATACAATGCACAACTGGAATACAATACTTACAAGCTCTGGAATAAGACTAGCAGAGGTTAATATCAGGAGAGGGATACTCCAGGGAGACTCACTGTCCCCACTACTCTTCGTAGTAGCCATGATTCCCATGACAAAAGTACTACAGAAGATGGATGACGGGTACCAACTCAAGAAAAGAGGCAACGGAATTAACCATCTGATGTTCATGGAAGACCTCAAGCTGTATGGTAAGAGCATCAAGGAAATAGATACCCTAATCCAGACTGTAAGGATTGTATCTGGGGACATCAGGATGGAGTTTGGAATACAAAAATGCGCCTTAGTCAACATACAAAAGGGCTAAGTAACAAGAACTGAAGGGATAAAGCTACCATATGGGAGCAACATCAAACACATAGATGAGACTGGATACAAATACCTGGGAATAATGGAAGGTGGGGATATAAAACACCAAGAGATGAAGGACACGATCAGGAAAGAATATATGCAGAGACTCAAGGCGATACTCAAGTCAAAACTCGACGCCGGAAATATGATAAAAGCCATAAACACATGGGCAGTGCCAGTAATCAGATACAGCGCAGGATTGGTGGAATGGACGAAGGCAGAACTCGCAGCATAGATCAGAAAACCAGGAAAAATATGACAATACACAAAGCACTACACCCAAGAGCAAATACGGACAGACTATACATAACACGAAAAGGAGGGAGAGGACTACTAAGCATAGAGGACTGCGTCAACATCGAGAACAGATCACTGGGCAATATCTGAAAACCAGTGAAGACGAGTGGGCTAAAGAGTGCATGGAAGAAGGACTAATAAAAGTAGACAAAGACCCAGAAATATACAGAGACAGGAGAAAAACAAGCAGAACAGAGGACTGGCACAGCAAACCAATGCACGGACTCATGCAGAAGAGTGTGATCCTAGAAACGGCGCACATAGTAAGAAAAGTAATGGACTCCTAAGGAGGCAGGATGCAACCCGGAACCTCACACTATAAATAGCACCCAGTCGAATTGGAGGACTGTGATAGAGCAAAAAAAAAAAATAATAATAATAATAATACGTAATGCACTACTGCTTTGTTCCTACTGCTGGATTGGTGGCATGAAATTGTGATGGTCTTTAGACTTTTGCATCAGAATTTACCATGGTAAATCGCACATATAAAACTTTGGAAAAACACGAAACGATGTCTTATCATTGCAAAACTGTAACCATCCCCATTTACTGGGATCACAAAAGAAATACAAAAATTTGGGGTATCATATCAAATTTAGTTACCACACCCGTAAAGCAAAACCTAATTAAATTTTATTAAATTAGTTTTTTAATGTATGAAGTCGCTCGCAAATCATATTTCCATCAGTGGGATTCATTTTAATTTTGGGGGGATGTGACGTCTATCTTATTTAATAAGTTGTCGTTGATGGGAATATACCATAAATTTAGTCAGAGCAAGGTTTGGCAACTTCTTTCTTGAAGATTTATTCAGGACCGAGAAAATTTTCATATAAATATATATATATATATATATATATATATATATATATATATATATATATATATATATATATATATATATGTATATGTATATGCATTATATGTATATGTATATGTATATATATATATATATATATATATATATATATATATATATATATATATATATATATACTATATATAATATATATTTATATATATATATATATATATATATATATATATATATATATATATATATATATATATATATATAGATGGATTTGTCAATATAAATCCCCTAAGAACATACATGTACAGCAAATTTTACGCTGTTGTTAGTGTAACAGAATTCTTAAAATTTCCTCTCACTAAAGTTATTTGACTCCATCGAAAATCACATAAATCTTTTCCTTTCCAAGTAAAAAAAAAACAAAATATGATGAAAGGCTAAAGGGGTGAATGGTCTGCTTTTAATAAACAGGGCTTTGAAATGGTATTGCTTGCTAATTACTCATTTGGGAGTTATCGATACCTGCATGCTGTCCATGAATTTGTAATTACTCACAGTCATATAAGAAGAACTTCCCTGAATTTAATAAATTTACGGAGTTGGACTTTACATATCCAGTTCTGTGAATTTAATTTGTTTTATCTTCATTTCTACTCCCGAAAAGGGGTTAGGAATGTTTAGTGAAAAAGCAGGAATATTAAAAGAAGTTGTTAAAAAGTATCATGAATTTTATCTAATTCAGAAAATATTTGATATTAAAACTGAAACAATTACGCCAACACTGATGGAATGATTTATTTACCATAATCACTGTCGTACGCCAAGATTAACTATTAATCGCAGCTAATATTTTAGCAATTACGTCCTCGTTTTTACAACGAGATCCTGCAAATTAGTTAATTAATTTTCAATTAGAGAGAAATGAGATTAATGTTAGCAATCGTCATTCATGGATATTCTACCTTGCTTAATCAAAGCGTTAACAAGCACGGATTATTGGGATATTGAATATATATATATATATATATAATATATATATATATATATATATATATATATATATATATATATATACACCTTTGTTTATACTTCGGATTAAAGGTAGGAACAGTTGGAGGGTGAATGTGAGCAGAGAAATATATAAATGATGTCGTGCTCAAGACTAACGCTGGAGGTTGTTGACAAACCAAACAACCCTGAGTCAACAAGAGTTAAGCTCCTTATCTTGTTGCCAGGTTTGAATTAAGGGGAAGGAAAACTAGGCTGGCTTTATTTTTGATATGTTCTGTATATAATTTTAAATTTGGGACACACCCATATATATATATATATATATATATATATATATATATATATATATATATATATGTGTGTGTGTGTGTGTGTGTATTTGTATGTGTGTGTGTGTGTGTGTGTATAACTGAATCACGAAAGTTAGGAACGTGATAAATCCATAAATAAAGATATATGCCACGAAGGAAAAATAAACGAATGAGTAACTGCGAGACCTTTCCACGTCCTTTGCTTGGCTTGAAATAGTAGATCTTCAATAACATTTAACTAATAATCTTATTACTGACAAAACACGCGGAAGTTTCGAATGAAAAACAACTTGCCTTGAAGAGAAAATTATAAAAATAACGGAGAAATAAGTTTCTAGAATAAAATCCAACATAACAAACTAATGCATTAAGTACACGCCCCAAAAATAGTGATTGCAATATCCTCTCCACAGCTCTAAAAGTCTCCTTCACAGCACAAAAGCAGTAAGAACTCTGATCCGAAACCTGAGCGTTGACCTCAGGAAAGGTTCCGACCTTCAAAGGTTACAACAACGAGCAAAAGACCTTTCAGGCGACACTTGGAAGACAGTAGAAATGTATGCATGCAATTTGATTATCATCATCATTATCATCATCATCTCCTTCTTCTTCTTCATATTCTGCTTCTTCTTTTCTTTTTAAAATTTCGCTTGGTTTCATTTGGTTTTCATATTGGATTAATGAAACTGGTTTTTGTTAAAGATAAGCTAAGCGAAAGTTTTATGGTGCAGGTCATGTATACCTACTACATATGAAGGAAACTGCCAGTTCTTGGTGTATGTACCCTCCATTGTAAAACTAAATACAGGAATAAATAAATAAATAGATAAATAAATAAAATACATTATTATAGTAAGGTCTCAATTTCGTTCACAGCAATGCTTTGTATCCATATTATTATCTAAGTATCAAGAATAATACAGAAAACTGATAAGCCCTTTCATAATAATAAAATAAATGTATGGCAAAAGAAAACTAAAAAGTACAAATATAGAAATAATCGAAAAAATTAACATGATTTTTTGGTTATATTTTGGGAGAATATTTCTGTCCATAACACTGTGATAATTACCTGGATTGACTGTGATTTCAACAAAAAAGATCATCGCGCATTTCTCAGCCAATTGCCTCGGCCGGCAGTAGAAAAAGGTCAATATACAAGAATAATTCATTTAATTGTGTTCTAAAGCCACCAATAGTTCTCTTTTCCAAAAATGAGTAAAAAAATCTAATCCATATAAGTCCAATTATAGTAAATGCCCAGTAACTGGCCATCAAAACATGATTATTAATGGATATGAATGATATATCATAAATTAAGATTCAGCTAAAGTAAGGAATAGCAAAGCCAAATTACAAATAAATCGAAAATGGAATATATCCAATGTCGCAGTGTTTGAAATCGACAATAAAAGATTAATAGACCGGCTTCTGTGATTTGTTAATTTCAATCGGCAACTGAAAGTAAAGAAAGTAACCAGAACTCGAGAAATGAATAATTATCCAGATGAATTGATGTATAATTCAACCATAACGGGATGTTATTGTAAAATGAATGGCAGGCTGAATAACGAGCTTAGTATAACGGTTGACAGGATTATTTTATATTAGGATATATACAATATGCGTGCATACATGCAAATTGCAAACACATATACACGCACATTTCCATTCATACATAGATGCATATGAATTATCTATATCACAAGGTATTTTCCAGTTTACCTGAAGCAGTGGAGGCAAGATATCTTGCACTTAGAAGTCTACTTATAATAACAATGGGTATATTTAATACCTAACAATTTATGGTTGAAGAGGAACTGAAATGAATGATTCAACTTAATTCAAAGACCACTGTTATTGCTTCCAGAGCCCGAGTTTGTAGATAACAAATTTTCCACTCAATAATCGATTACCTTTACAACTGACCTTCCCTTCTGGGCTGCGTTAGGGAAAGCAATAGAGACGGGTCCTGTACCCAGTGGCTAATATCGCTACTCCATTTTATTTGCTTCTCTGGGAACAATGTGAATTGACTCCGGGTTAGCGTTGGGGTTGCCATGGCAACGGGACAGGTTTGGGAAGGTTAGTTAGATACGAGTTGTTATTTCCCCAGTTGATGTTTAGAGAGAGAGAGAGGAGAGATGAGAGAGAGAGCGAGAGATGAGAGAGAGAGAGAGAGAGGTTACATTGTATCTGTTGGGGAAAGTAAACGAAAAATGGAATCTCCTTTATTCACAACACAGCACTTTGTTAATAAATGAAAAAGAAAATTTATACCTATAGATAGATATATAGAGAGTTAGATATATAGACAGATAGGTAGATAGATAGATATAAATATAACTCATCATCTCTCATTCATTATTTATTTAGTTACCCAGTAATGACATTCACTCCATATACTGTAAGTAAATTATGTTGGCTGAAGAGGACCATAATGCAAACGGTCGAAAGCTCCCTGTTTTTAAACTTTTTCTCTTTTAACTCATCATAACACAGGTCATTAAAGATCATTATGTCAGATTTATGTTAGAGCTGGCTAAAACCCAAAGCTAAATTTCACAATCATTATAGTGAGCATCTCTCGTCCTCTGTCAGTCCTGACATGACCTCATTAAAATTCATGGCAAATCATGGGAAATGGTGTTTCAGTCATGATGTAAAAATGATTAAATTTGTTTTCGAAAACCTAAATTTCTCATTTTACTGGTTGGTCTCTTCCGGGAAGAAAGGGTTTTTAGGATACTTAGCGCATAATATTTTTGGCTCTTCAGCACTCGTGAAATGTCATGTTTCTTTGGACCAAATTTCAGGGAATTCATGAAGTTTTGGCCAACTGTTGAACTTCCTTTAGAAAAGAGGAGAGTAATTTTCAATTCCACTAATGCCTAATGATAATGAAATGGAACCGCTGGGTTCCATGAACTTACTTGAGTGACCAAAAGTAACTGGAATTGGAACGAGCTCCTTCGTCGAAGAATGTCCAGATCAAGCCGTATTTCCAGGTGGCTGGAAACCGCCGAGTTCCCATGAACTTTCTCAAATGACCCAAACCACTCGCAGGCTGCAGCTAGTTACCGAATCTCCAATATAGACAGAAGTCTAAAAGAGAGCAGACAAAGACACTCATCCCAACGGCGAAATTGGAAACAGAAAAAACAACTTCTTGCTCCGCCTAATTGTAATCGTTTCTTTATTCAGGGAGAAGGACTGTGGTATGTCATTACCTGTTCTTCAGAAGACGAGTTTAAATCGCCTTACATGTAAAACCTACGGTCGTGGCTTAATGACGTCACTGTTTTTCTCTTTTGTATGGATAGCGAAACCAAAAATAACTCTTTTTTTCTAATTTTTAAAATGGTCTTATAACAGTCAGATAAGATGACAGCATGCTGCTTTTATGCAAACCACAGATCAGCAGCCAGCCACGTCCTAAAACCATTCTTAATTAGCGTACAATGTTAAATAAAGACATCAATGTAGGTAAAACAAATACATTAAAAAACGCAGATGTTGAATATTTTTAAAAAATTGCAGAGCGAGAAAAAAATAAAAACATAGGAATGAGGAATGTCAAAAAATAAGTTACTGTGGTGTTAGTTCATCTTTGCCAAAAAGCTTTGAGTAATTATCACTAAAGTTCAGTCATTGTTCATAGCTACAAAGGTGAATCATTATCATATACATATATATATATATATATCTATATAATATATATATATATATATATATATATATATATATATATATATATATATATATATATATATATATATATATATATATATATGTGTGTGTGTGTGTGTGTGTATGCGAGTTAAGAGCACAAACTATAATCTTAGCCTTCAACTATAACATGTCAAAGACGCAAATGAATTTTGGGAAATACCTTTTGAAAACCCTTTTTTGACAGATATTACCAAACAATAAAAAAAACTGGATTTTCATCCAATGGTGATGATCATAAAAAACCAGTTGATATTCCCCCCGCCATTTATGTATGACAGCGCCCTTATATAGATTGATCAACAAGCCCTTCAACACAAATCACTGTTAATACAAATCTAAATAATTTTTTTACCAATAGAAATAAAGTTTTCGTTATAGCATAATAATAATTAAAAACTACGATGCTTTGATGTTTTGATTAACTGTTCTTGCTGAAAAATTCAAAATAAAACTTCTGATATTCCTTTGCAAATAAAACTTCAAATAACATCAAGTTATAAAGCAGATGCAGATACCTTGACATCGAACAAGTTATCAACAAATAGCAACAAATTCAATGGCACGGCACCATGCACAGCTTTTCGACCCTTTAAAGGGACAATGAACGAGTCTCCCTCTTCTGAAGAGCTGTTTCATTTAAGGAGAGATATTATGATTATTTGGGTGTGTTCTGATGCGTCACAAGGAGGGCAGAAAACCCTCACATACTTGTTTACAATTTACATTCTGTCATTATGTAGGGAAGGATCGAAGTCTTCTCTTTTAAGAAATGTGACAGAGAGAGAGAGAGAGAGAGAGAGAGAGAGAGAGACTACCTTGTAAAATACCTGGGCTGAATTTTCCTAATTCTTCCCCACCTAACTTGAATTGGCTAATTTATTTCTTTTCTTTTAATAAAACTTTAATACACTTTAATATTTCCTCGTCCTAAGAGAAGGAAATTTCATACTATTCTGAACGAACATAATATTGAAGAGATGACAGGAACTTTCATCAAAACTTTGATATTAGGTTTTGTTTACCCAAATAGTTTTAGAGATTTGCTGATGCTGAAGTTCTTATCGAGTTTCATCTCCCGATAAAATCGTTATTACAAGGAAATTAGGTTCCTTACACACACATTCACGCACGTACACACACACACAAACACACATTATATATATATTATATATATATATATATATTATATATATATATATATTATATATATATATATATATATATATATATATATATTCTAAAGAAGGCTGGATTATACACAAATTAAATCACTTTGTTCTATATGAAAGATGGCCTTCATTTCAGATATTTATTAGTTAAGGCCCTTGTTTAATTGTACTAGTGAAGTATCAGGAATAGAACAAATATTATTTTTCTTTGTGAAAACCGAAAATTCGTGTGAAGTAAATGCCACATGTTTTGACTAAATATTTATCTTTCTTCTGAAAAATTAATTAACATAGGTGTAAAAATGGGTAGCAGTAGAAGATTTTAAACCTTCACTCTCACTTTAACACAAATAAATAAATAAATAAATAAATAAATAAATAAATAAATAAATAAATAAATAAATAAATAAATGAAAGGAAAGGGTGCAGAGTATATTTGCGTAACCATAATCACAAAGCTTCACCATTTTCTGAAATATTTGAA